>NC_068425.1:995000-1295000 GCF_023373465.1 Oncorhynchus keta
TGGGAGGGGTATGGCCCAGAGGAGCGGTGTTGAGTTCCGATGGAGGACATTCTAGACCCCAACATCATTTATGATTTCCATTTTCGCCACCTGGACCGGCCTGCTCCTTGGGGCCGTCCCTCCTGCGGCTGGAGTCGCGCGTCGGGGTGCTGTCAAGTCTACTCTCGCTCCACCCCTCCGGCTTTGAAATTGCCAGTTTACTAACCACCGGTCCTGGCATTCGTCATTACGTGCACATGGCATTCATCATTACGCACACCTACGCTTCATCAATAGGCACATCTGGACTCCATCACTTCACTATTTACCTCCCCTATGTCTGTCACTCCCTTAGTTCCATTCCCCAGGCAGTATTGACGATGTGTTTCATATCTGTATGCTACTCGTGTATCTTGCATTGTTGCATGTTTATTATTAAACTCACCACTTGCACTTGCTTCCCGACTCCCAGTGTCCACATTACAAGTAAAAATAAAGAAAAACCCTTGAATGAGTAGGTGTTCATACTTTTGACTGGTACTGTACAGTTTTTTGAGGGTTAGGAGAATATCCCATCAACATCCCACCAAACACACACAGTTATTAATGTTCTCAGAAAATAAGTTAATAATGTTCTAGACACATTTTATGGGAACGTTGCAAGAACATTTCTGTGTATCAGTTGTAAGGATGTCTCCTGATGGAACCAAAGAAATGTTCTCCACCAAAAAATAATAATTGACATTACTCCTTGTTACTGTTGCCGAACCAGTCAAGGCCTTGAGTGGTGAAGCACTGACCCATTCACAGCTCTTCGTCTGTTGGCAAGATTAGGGATACGCACACACAATGCTTTTAACAGTGTTTTCAACTTACATTTGGGAAGTATTCAGAATCCTTGACTTTTTCACATTTTGTTACGTTACAGCCTTATTCTAAAATGTATTAAATTATTTTTCCCCCCTCATCAATCTACACACAATACCCAATGACAAAGTGAAAACATTTTTTTGTTGTTGCAAATGTATAAAAAAATATCACAATTACATAAGTATTCAGACCCTTTACCCAGTCATTTGTTGAAGCACCTTTGGCAGCGATTACAGCCTTGAATCTTCTTGGGTATAATGCTACAAACTTGGCACACCTGTATTTGGGGAGTTTCTCTGCAGATCCTCTCAAGCTCTGTCAGGGTGGATGGGTAGCGTAACTGCACAGCTACAGAGATGTTTGATCGGGTTCAAGTCTAGGCTCTAGCTGGGCCATGTAAGGACATTCAGAGATTTGTCCCGAAGCCACTCCTTCATTGTCTTGGCTGTGTGCTTAGAGGCATTGTCCTGTTGTAAGATGAACCTTCTCCCCCAGTCTGAGGTCCAGAGCGCATCAAGGATCTCTCTGGATGTTGGTATTTTGCTCTGTTCATTTTTTCCTTAACCCTGCCTAAGCACAGCACTTAACACAAATGACTGATGATTGGCAAGAGAGAAATTGATGATAATAAGATTGTGGGCGCTGTTTTATTAGACTTCAGTGCGGCTTTTGACATTATCGATCATAGTCTGCTGCTGGAAAAACATATGTGTTATGGCTTTATACCCCCTGCTATATTGTGGAAAAAGAGTTTCCTGTCTAACAGAACAGAGAGGGTGTTATTTAATGGATGCCTCTCTAACATAATCCGGGTAGAATCAGGAATTCCCCAGGGCCCCTTACTTTTTTCAATCTTTACTAACGATATACCACTGGCTGTGAGTAAGGCCAGTGCGTCTATGCATGGGGGTGACTCAACACAACAAGCATCAGCTACTACAGCGACTGAAATGACTGCAACACTTAACAAAGAGCTGCAGTTAGTTTCAGAATGGGTGGCAAGGAATATGTTTTCTAATTATTACAAAATCTAAAAGCATTGTATTTGGGGACAAATGATTCACTAAATCCTAAACCCCAACTAAATGATGTTATGAATAATGTGTAAATTGAGCGAGTTGAGGAGACTAAACTGCTTGGAGAAACCCTGGATTGTAAAAATGTCATGGTCAAAACATGTTGATGCAACCGTAGCTAAGATGGGGAGAAGTCTGTCCATAATAAAGCACTGCTCTGCATTTTTAACAACACTATCAACAAGGCAGGTCCAACAGGCCCTAGTTTTGTCACACCTGGACTACTGTTCAGTCGTGTGGTCAGGTGCCACAAAAAGGGATGTAGGAAAATTACAATTGGCTTGGAACAGGGCAGGACAGCTGGCACTTAAATGTACACAGGGAGATAACATTAATGATATGTATGTCAATCTCTTATGGCTCAAAGTGGAGGAGAGATTGACTTCATCACAACGTGTTTTGTAAGAAGTGTTGACAGGGTGAATGCACTGAGCTGTCTGTTTAAACTACTAGCACATAACCCGAACACCCATGCATACCCCACAAAACATGCCATCCAAAGGTCTCTTCACTATCCCGAAGTCCAGAACAGACTATGGGAGGCGCACGGTACTACATAGAGCCATGACTACATGGAACTCTATTCCACGTCAGGTAACTAGCACTCTACACACACATACATTGAAATAACGTTGTATGATGGTATTATACATTTGTTGTTGTAGATAAGTAGTGGTGTAATAATGTTATATGATGTACTGTTTTATCTTTTGTTTTATGGGTAATGTAAGGGCCTTAATGTTTTTGGACCCCAGGAAGAGTACCTGCTGCAATGGAAGCAGCTAATGGGGATCCCTATTAAATACAAAATACAAACAGTAACAAGGTGTGATGTGTAATTGTTTTGTGTGAAAGAATGTTTCTTAGGGAACATCAGGCAATTTCCTGACAACTGATACACAGAAATGTCCCTGCAACGTTCTCATGATCCAATTTATTATTATAACTTGTTGTAATAACCTGTGGTAAAGTATTTTTTATGTTGTTGTTTATTGTATTGATGTAATTTGTATCCTAAGGGCACACTTGTAAATGATAGGGTAAGTCTCAACACCCTGACTCAATTGACTTAAAATTTGACCGACCTTCTCAAATTGGTCTTATGTATCAAAATTTGTAATGTTGTTTTTTATATTGGATAAAAGTAGAGACTCAGCGCTATAAACTGGTATATCATACATTGCATTTTTGAGGAACAATGGGAAAGTAATTCTGCTTTGAAAGTTGATAAACTTGTAAACTCACTTTTGAGAAAATGGCCTTTGAATGTTTTGGTACCTACTGGAGAGCTCTCCTTTGTCTACACCAATTCAGCATTGATCACACCCTCTTCAGTCAGCCCCACCCATCTCTTTAAGGATTCACATGTGAGGTCATGTCCTAAACAGTGAGTAGTGTAGTAACGATTTGACTAAAAGTGGTAAAAGTATTAGCCTACAATAAGGAAAAAGTCCATGTAAACAGAAAGTGTGCAGATAAAAATATTTTTTAATATTAGATGACGCTTACCCAGACACACTTGTCTAAATTGATGGGCCATGTGAAATAAATGCTATAACCCCCAGCCACATCCAGTGATGGAAAAAGTACTAAATTGTCATACTTGAGTAAAAGTAAAGAAAAATTAAAGAAAATTACTCAAGTAAAAGTAAAAGTCAACCAGTAAAATACTACTTGAGTAAAAGACTAAAAGCATTTGGTTTTAAAAATATCAAAAGTAAATGGAATTGTTCAAAAGTGTCAAAAGTAAAATTATAAATCATTTAAAATTCCTTACATTAAACCTGACGGCACAATTTTCTTTTCTATTTTTTATTTGACGGATAGCCAGGGGCACACTCCAACCCTGAAACATAATTTACAAACGAAGCATTTGTGTTTAGTGAGTCTTCCAGATCAGATGCAGTAGGGAAGACCAGGGAATTGGACAATTTTCCAGTCAAAATGTAACGAGTACCTTTGGGTGTCAAGGAAAATTAATCGAGTGAAAAGTACATTATTTTCTTTCGGAATGTAGTAAAGTAAAAATTGCCAAAAATAGAAATAATAAAGAAAGTACAGATACCCCCCAAAAATACTTTAGTACTTTAAAGTATTTTTACTTAGGTACTTTACACCACAGGCCACATCTTGCTAAGAAGATGGGTCTCTACAGAAGGTGTAAACGGTACAGCCAAATGGCTACTTGCATAGTAGCAATATCAGAAATAGATAGTGTCAATATCTGTGTCATGAGAGAGTCATTTGAATAGAGGCACTGCAGATTGTGCTGGTGACTGGTCTGTCTGAAACACACATGAACAAGGGAATCTATATTCGGTGAGCCTGTTTCTGTCCTGCTCTTGACTTTGGTGCAGGGCATGTGATGTCCATAGCCTCTTCGTCGCAAAACTCCCTGATATTCTCAAAAATATATATTTCTGTAGCTGTAGCTGTGTCCAGTCCAGGTGGTGCTTGTACAGGCAGACCATATATGGGAGGAAGGGTCCCGACAGTCCGAATGCTCCTTGGCGACAACAACACCAGGCAACAACACCAGACAACAACACCAGGCTCCAGAGCTTTGAAGTTGTAAAACAGGAAATAACAAAAAAATGTGAAGACATTACAACCTTGCACAACATCAATTCACCTTCCAAGTTTAGATAAGAAAAATAACCTCATACAATGCAATGAAAATGATATTCACCTGAAGTGCTGGTACTGCTTGATCTGTGGCAGCAGCCTGAAGTACAGAGTCAGGTGTTGTTGCCAGCCATAGCTTTCCACCAGCACCATAACATCCTCCAGTTCAACCAGCTGTGGGATGTTGACCCCTGTCACAGTGCTGTCCTTCACAACACCAGCAATCTCAGACAAAGTGTTCACTCTGGTCTTTCTAAAGTGCTGCTGGATGAGGCCGAAGCACAAGTCAGGGGCAAACTTGGTGTGGCCTGTGATCACAAAGTGAAGGTCGAAGACTGTGGTGGAGCTTGTGCATGGTCTGCCAGGCATAATACCAGAGCACAAACTTGTTTTTGTTTTGGCCAATGCAGTTATCACAATTCAGGTCCACACGTGTTTCCCAACTCCGTAGTTGATGAAGAAATGGTGCATGTAGTTAATGACATGCTGGATCAATGCTGGATGACATGCCTTTATCAATCAAGTAGTTGACTTGTTGTGGAATTCCTTCACAGCAGACACCAAACAAGCCACACTTGCAAGGAGTTAAAAAGTAGTATAGGCAATATAGGCAATTAGCAAGACACCCCCAATAAAGGAGTGGTTCTGCAGGTGGGGACCACAGACCACTTCTCAGTTCCTATGCTTCCTGGCTGATGATTTGGTCACTTTTGAATGCTGGCGATGTTTTCACTCTAGTGGTAGCATGAGACTACAACCCACACAAGTGGCTCAGGTAGTGCAGCTCATCCAGGATGGGACATCAATGCGAGCTGTGGCAAGAAGGTTTGCTGTGTCTGTTAGCGTAGTGTCCAGAGCATGGAGGCGCTACCAGGAGACAGGCCAGTACATCAGGAGACGTGGAGGAGGCCGTAGGAGGGCAACAACCCAGCAGTAGGACCGCTACCTCCGCCTTTGTGCAAGGAGGAGCACTGCCAGAGCCCTGCAAAATGACATCCAGCAGGCCACAAATGTGCATGTGTCTGCTCAAACGGTCAGAAACAGACTCCATGAGGGTGGTATGAGGGCCCGATGTCCACAGGTGGGGGTTGTGCTTACAGCCCAACACCGTGCAGGACGTTTGGCATTTGCCAGAGAACACCAAGATTGGCAAATTCGCCACTGGTGCCCTGTGCTCTTCACAGATGAAAGCAGGTTCACACTGAGCACGTGACAGACGTGACAGAGTCTGGAGATGCCGTGGAGAACGTTCTGCTGCATGCAACATCCTCCAGTATGACCGGTTTGGCGGTGGGTCAGTCATGGTGTGGGGTGGCATTTCTTTGGGGGGCCGCACAGCCCTCCATGTGCTCACCAGAGGTAGCCTGACTGCCATTAGGTACCGAGATGAGATCCTCAGACCCCTTGTGAGACCATATGCTGGTGCGGTTGGCCCTGGGTTCCTCCTAATGCAAGACAATGCTAGACCTCATGTGGCTGGAGTATGTCAGCAGTTCCTGCAAGAGGAAGGCATTGATGCTATGGACTGGCCCTCCCGTTCCCCAGACCTGAATCCAATTGAGCACATCTGGGACATCATGTCTCTCTCCATCCACCAACACCACGTTGCACCACAGACTGTCCAGGAGTTGGTGGATGCTTTACTCCAGGTCTTGGAGGAGATCCCTCAGGAAACCATCCGCCGCCTCATCAGGAGCATGCCCAGGCATTGTAGGAAGGTCATACAGGTACGTGGAGGCCACACACACTACTGAGCCTCATTTAGACTTGTTTTAAGGACATTACATCAAAGTTGGATCAGCCTGTAGTGTGGCTCCAAATCCAGACCTCCCTGGATTGACATATTTGATTTCCATTGATCATTTTTGTGTGATTTTGTTGTCAGCACATTCAACTATGTAAAGAAAAAGGTATTTAATAAGAATATTTAATTAATTCAGATCTAGGATGTGTTATTTTAGTGTTCCCTTTATTTTTTTGAGCAGTGTACAACAAAAGCCCTTAACTAACCAACCATTCTTTAAGAAGTCTTGAGAAACAAAAAGTGTTAAGTAAAAAATAGAAAATTAAAGTAACAAATAATTCAACAGCAGCAGTAAAATAACAATAGCAAGGCTATATACAGGGGCTTCCAGTTTGGAGTCAATGTGCAGGGGCACTGGTTAGTTGAGGTAATTGAGGTAATATGTACATGCAGTACAGTTAAAGTGTTAAAGTGACTATGCATAGATAATAAACAGAGAGTAGCAGCAACGTAAGAGAGGGGTCTGGGCAGCCCTTTCATTAGCTGTTAAGGGGTTTTATGGCTTGGGGGTAAAAGCTGTTAAGAAGCCCTTTGGACCTAGACTTGGTACAATTTTCAGGGCCTTCCATACCTTCTGACACAGCCTGGTATAGAGGTCCTGGATGGCAGGAAGCTTGGCCCTGGTGATGTACTGGGCCGTATACACTACCCTCTTTAGTGCCTTGCAGTCGGAGGCCGTGCAGTTGCCATACCAGGCAGTGATGCAACCCGTCAAGATGCTCTCGATGGTGCAGCTGTAGAACCTTTTGAGGATCTGAGGACCCAAGCCTTTTCCATCTCCTGAGGGGGAATAGGCTTTGTCGTGCCCTCTTCACGACTGTCTTAGTGTGTTTGGATCACGAAAGTTTGTTGGTGATGTGGACACCAAGGAACATGAAGCTCTCAACCTCTTCCACTGCAGCCCCGTCGATGAAAATGGAGGTGTGCTTGGTCCACCTTTTCCTGTAGTCCACAATCATCTCCATTGTCTTGATCACGTTGAGGGAGAGGTTGTTGTCCTGGCACCACACGGCCAGGTCTCTGACCTCCTCCCTATAGGCTGTCTCATCGTTGTTGGTGATCCGGCCAACCACTGTTGTGTCATCTGCAATTTGATGATGGTGTTGGAGTCGTGCCTGGCCATGCAACCATGAGTGAACAGCGAGTATAGGAGGGGACTGAGCACGCACCCTTGAGGGGCCCCAGTGTTGAGGATCAGCGTGGCGGATGTGCTGTTACCTACCCTTACCACCTGGGGAGGCCTGTCATGAAGTCCAGGATCCAGTTGCAGAGTGAGGTGTTTACTCCTAGGGTCCTTAGCTTAGTGATGAGCTTTGGGGGCACTATGGTGTTGAACACTGAGCTGTAGTCAATGAAAATAATTCTCACATACTTTTGTCAAGGTGGGAAAGGGCAGTGTTGAGTGCAATAGAAATTGCATCATCTGAGGATCTGTTGGGGCAGCTTGCAAATTGGAGTGGGTCTAGGGTTTCTGAGATAATGGTGTTGATGTGAGCCATGAACAACCTTTCAAAGCACTTCATGGCTACAGACGTGAGTGCTACGGGCCAGTAGTCATTTAGACATGTTACTTTAGTGCTCTTGGACACAGGGACTATGGTGGTCTGCTTGAAACATGTTGGTATTACAGACTGAGTTGAAAATGTCAGTTGAAAATGTCAGTGAAGACACTTGTCAGTTGACCAGCGCATGCTCAGAATACACGTCCTGGTAATCCGTCTGGCCCTGCGGGCCTTGTGAATGTTGACCTATTTAAAGGTCTTACTCACATCGGTTACGGAGAGCGTGATCACACAGTCGCCCGAAACAGCTGATTCTCTCACGCATGCTTCAGGCTTACTTGCCTCGAAGCGAGCAAAGAAGTAATTTAGCTCATCTGGCAGGCTCTTGTCACTAGGCAGCTCAAGGCTGTGCTTCCCTATGTAGTCTGTAATAGTTTGCAAGCCTTGCCACATCCGACGAGCGTCGGAGTTAGTGTAGTACAATTCAATCTTTGTCCTGTACTGAAGCTTTGCTTGTTTGATGGTTCATCAGAAAGCATAGCGGGATTTCTTATAAACTTCCGGGTTGGAGTCCCGCTCCTTGAAAGCGTCAGCTCTAAATTAAATTAAATGTTATTGGTCACATGCACATGGTTAACAGATGCTATTGTTAGTGTAGCAAAATGCTTACCCTTTAGCTCAATGCGGATGTTGCCTGTAATCCATGGCTTCTGGTTGGGGTATGTATGTACAGTCACTGTGGGGATGACGTCATCAATGTACTTATTGATGAAGCCAGTGACTGATGTGGTTTACTCCTCAATGCCATTGGAAGAATCCCAGAACATATTCCATTCTGTGCTAGCAAAACAGTCCTGTAACTTAGCATCTACTTCATCTGACGACTTTCTTATTCACCGAGTCACTGGTGCTTCCTGCTTTCGTTTTTGCTTGTAAGCAGGAGGCAGGAGGATAGAATTATGACCATATTTGCCAAATGGAGGGCGAGATACTCTACCTCAGGCGAGCAAAACCTCGACACTTCCTTAGATTTTGTGCACCAGCTGTTGTTTACAAATATACATAGACCGCCACCCCTTGTCTTACCAGAGGCCGCTGTTCTATCCTGCCGAGAAAGCTTAAAACCTGCCAGTTGTATGTTATTCATGTCATCGTTTAGCCACGACTTGGGCTTAATAAGATATTACAGTTTTTAATATCCCGTTGGTAGAAAATACTTGATCGTAGTTCGTCTATTTTATTATCGATTGATCGTATGTTGGCTAACAAATAACGGGGAAAAAACATACACAATAGCGCAATTGGTTACGGGATCGTAAAACGGCAGCCATCTCCATCTTCGCAATTCTTCACATGTATGTGTATGTGTGCCTGTGTGTGTGTGTCTCTTCACAGTCCCCGCTGTTCCATAAGGTGTATTGTTTATAATTTTTTAAATCTGATTCTATTGCTTGCATCAGTTACCTCGCGTGGAATAGAGTTCCATGCAGCCATGGATCTATGTAGTACTGTGCAACTCCCATAGTCTGATCTTAACTTGTGAAGAGACCTTTCATGGCATGTCTAGTGGGGTATGCATCGGTGTATGCGCTGTGTGCTAGTAGTATAAACAGACCCCTCGGTGCATTCAGCATGTCAACACTTCTTACAAAAACAAGTAGTGCTGAAGTCAATCTCTCCTCAACCTTGAGCCATAAGAGATGTACATGCATATTATTAATGTTAGCTCTAAGTGTACTTTCAATGGCCAGTCATGCTGTCCTGTTCTGAGCCAATTCAGAGGTTCTTCTTTTTGGCACCTGACCACACGACTGAACAGGTATGACAAAACTAGAGCCTGTGGGACCTGCCTTGTTGATAGAGTTGTTAAAAAGACAGAGTAACGCTTTATTATGGACAGACTTCTCCCATCTCAGCTATTGTTGCATCAACATGTTTTGACCATGACCGTTTACAATCTAGGGTTACTCCAAGCCGTTTAGTCACCTCAACTTGCTTAATTTCCACATTATTTATCACAAGATTTTGTTGTGGCTTAGGATTTAGTGAACTTATTCATGGCCATTCTTTCTGAAACTAACTGAAACTAAGTGTTGCAGTGATTTCACTCGCTGTAGTAGCTGACGTGTATAGAGTTGAGTCACCCGCATACATAGACACACTGGCTTTACTCAAGTGACATGTCATTAGTCAAGCTTGAAAAAAGTAAAGGGCCTAGACAACTTCCCTGGGGAATTCCTGATTCTACCTGGATTATGTTGGAGAGGCTTCCATTAAATAACATCCTCTGTGTTCTGTTAGACAGGTAACTCTTTATCCACAATATAGCAGGGGGTGTAAAGCCATAGCACATACATTTTTCCATCAGAAGATTATGATCTATAATGTCAAAAGCCTCGCTGAAGTTTAACAAAACATATCCTACAATCAATTTTATAATCAGTTTCTCTCAGCCAATCATTAGTCATTTATGTAAGTGTTGTGCTTATTGAATGTCCTTCCCTATAAGCGTAATGAAAGTCTGTTGTCAGTTTGTTTACAGTAAAATAACATTGTATCTAGTCAAACACAATTTTTTCCAAAAGTTTAGGTTGGTAACAAGCTGATTGGTTGGCTATTTGTGGGCTTTACTATTCTTTGGTAGCAAAATTACTTTTGCTTCCCTCCAGGCCAGGGCACACACTTTCTAGTAGGCTTTGATTGAAGATATGTCAAAAAGGAGTGGCAACAATGTCCACTTTTATCCTCAGTAATTTTCCATCCAAATTGTCTGGCTTGTCTGGCTTGTCATTGTTGTTGTCATTGTTGTTGTTATTGTTGATAGACAACAATATTTTTTTTGCCTCTTCCACACTCACTTTACGGAATTCAAAATGACAATGCTTGTCCTTCATTATTTGATCAGTTATACTTTCATGTATAGTGTCAGCGTTTGTTGCTGGCACGTCATGCCCAAGTTTGCTTATCTTGCTAATGAACAAAATTATTAAAGTAATTGGCAATATCAGTGAATTTTGTGATGAATAAGCCATCTGATTTAATGATTTAAAGGTTCTCCAAACCTTTTTACTATTATTCTTTATGTCATTTATATTTGTTTCATAGTGTAGTTTAGTGTAGTTTCATAGTGTAGTTTCAATCCACTGGGATTTAACCTTTTTTACAGTCAATTTCTTAATGGGTGCATGGTTATTAGTAACTGGAATAACCAATTTCTGGTTGCTCCTCATTATACACCACAGACCAACAAATATTCAATAAATTAGGAATCACTACAAAATGTATCACATGTCCTCGTATACACTATATTAGGCCCAGCCTTTGGAACTTTGGTTTTCATAGAAATTGCTACTATATTGTGATTACTACATCCGATGCATTTTGAAACAGCTTTAAAGAAATGTTCTGCAACATTAGAAAATATGTGATCAATACAGGTTGATGATTTCATTACTCTGCTGTTTGTAACTACCCTGGTAAGCTGATAACCTGAAGCAGGTTGCAAGCACTAGTTACAATTTGAAGTGTTTTGTTGAGTGGGCAGCATGATGAAAGCCAATCCATATTTAAATAACCTAGAAAATACCTAGGTAGCCTAGTGGTTAGAGTGTTGGACTTGTAACCGAAAGGTTGCTAGATCAAATCCCTGAGCTGACAAGGTAAAAACCTGTTCTGCCCCTGAACAAGGCAATTAACCCACTAGGCTGTCATTGAAAATAAGAATTTGTTCTTTAAGTGACCTGTCTAGTTAAATAAAGGTGTAAATGAAAATACATACATTATCAAGCATTTCACATGTTACCCAGATACTGACTGTTAACATGTGGTGGTCTATTGCAGCTTTGCACCAGTATGGGCTTTAGGTGGGGCAGATGAACCTGTAGCCATATTACTTCAACAATATGTAACTCTATATATGTAAATGTAGGACTGTGGTTTTGAATGTGGCAACACCTCCTTCTGCATTTCTGTATTTTCTGTAGATGTTATAACAATGTATTGCTACCACTGTATCATAAATTGGAAGACACATTGTGAGAGCAACTTCACCCAACCATCCAGGAACAGTTTGGTGACGAACAATGTCTTTTCCAGCATGATGGAGCACCTTGCCATAAGGCAAAAGGTGATAACTAAGTGGCTTGGGGAACAAAACATCAATACTTTGGGTCCTTGGCCAGGAAACTCCCCAGACCTTAATCCCATTGAGAATTTATGGTCAATCCTCAAGAGGCGGGTGGAGAAACAAAAACCCACAAATTCTGACAAACTCCAAGCATTGATTATGCAAGAATGGTCTGCCATCAGTGTGGCCCAGAAGTGAATTGACAGCATGTTGGCAGGCGGATTGCAGAGGTCTTGAAAAAATAAGGGTCAACACTGCAAATATTGACTCTTATGAAATGCTTGTAGTTATACTTCAGTATTCCATAGTAACATCTGACAAAAATATCTAAAGACACTGAAGCAGCAAACTTTGTGGAAATTAATATTTGTGTCATTCTCAAAATGTTTGGCCGTGACTGTACAGCAATCTTTAAGTCATCCCACAGATTCTCATTGGATTGAGGTCTGGGCTTTGACTGGACCATTCCAAGACATTTAAGTGTTTCCCCTTAAACCATTTAAGTGTTGCTTTAGCAGTATGGTTAGGGTCATTGTCCCGTTGGAAGGTGAATCTCCATCCCAGTCTCAAATCTCTGGACGACTGAAACAGGTTTCCCTCAAGAATTTCCCTGTATTTAGCACCATCCCTCATTCCTTCAATTCTGACCAGTTTCCCAGTCCCTGCCGATGAAAAATACCCCCACAGCATGATGCTGCCACCACCATGCTTCACTGTGGGGATGGTGTTCTCTGGGTGATGAAAGGTGTTGGGTTTGTGCTAGACAGGTTTTTCTTGATGGAGAAAAGCTCCATTTTAGTCTCATCTGACCAGAGTACCTTCTTCCATATGTTTGGGAAGTCTCCCACATGCATTTTGACGAACACCTAACGTGTTTGCTTATTGTTTTCTTCATGCAATGGCTTTTTTCTGGCCACTCTTCCGTAAAGCCCAGATCTGTGGAGTGTACGGTTTAAAGTGGTCGTATGGACAGGGACTCCAGTCTCTGCCCTGGAGCTTTGCAGCTCCTTCAGTGTTATCTTTGGTCTCTTTGTTGCCTCTCTGACTAATGCCCTCCTTGCCTGGTCCGTGAGTTTTAGTGGGCAGCCCTCTCTTGGCAGGTTTGTTGTGGTGTCATATTCTTTCAATTTTTTAATAATGGGATGTTCAAAGTTTCAAATATTTTTTTATAAACCATCCCTGATCTGTACTTCTCCACAACTTTGTCCCTGACCTGTTTGGAGAGCTCCTTGTTCTTCATGATGCCGCTTGCTTGGTGGTGCCCCTTGTTTAGTGGTGTTGCTGAATCTGGGGCCTTTCAGAACAGGTGTATATATACTGAGATCATGTATCAGATCATGTGACACTTAAATAAAGTACACCTGTGTGCAATCTAACTAATTATGGGACTTCTGAAGGTAATTTGCACCAGATCTTATTTAGGGGCATCATAGCAAACGGGGTGAATACATATGCACGCACCACTTTTCCATTTTTTGGGGTGAATTTTTTTAAACAAGTTATTATTTTCCATTTCATTTCACCAATTTGGACGGTTTTGTGTATGTCCATTACATGAAATCCAAATCCAAAACCATTTAAATTACAGGTTGTAATACAACAAAATAGGAAAAAATGCCAAGTTGTGTGAATACTTTTGCAAGGCACTGTATACACTACATGACCAAAAGTATGTGGACACCTGCTCGTCGCACATCTCATTCCAAAATCATGTGCATTTATATGGATTTGGTCTCCCCTTTTCTGCTATAACAGGCACTCTTCTGTGAATGCTTTCCACCAGATGTTGGAACATTGCTGGGGTGACTTGCTTCCATTCAGCCACAAGAGCATTAGTGAGGTCAGGCACTGATGATGGGTGATTAGGCCTGGCTCACAGTCGGTGTTCCAATTCATCCCAAAGGTGTTCAATTGGGTTGAGGTCAGGGCTCTGTGCAAGCCAATCAAGTTCTTCCACACCTATCTCGACAAACCATTTCTGTATGAACCTCGCTTTGTGCACTGGGGCATTGTCATGCTGAAACAGGAAAGTGCCATCCCCATATTGTTGCCACAAAGTTGGAAGCACAGAATCATCTAAAATTTAATTGTATGCATTAAGATTTCCCTCATTGGAACTAAGGTGCCTAGTCCGAACCATGAAAAATCCCCAGACCATTGTTCCTCCTCCATCAAACTTTACCGTTGGCATTATGCATTGGGGCAAGTAGCTTTCTCCTGTCATCCGCCAAAGCCAGATTTGTCAGTCGAACTGCCAGATGGTGAAGTGTGATTCATCACTCCAGAGAATGCGTTTACACTGCTCCAGCATCCAATGGCGGCGTGCTTTACACCACTCCAGCCGATGCTTGGCATTGCGTGTGGTGATCTCAGGCTTGTGTGCGGCTGCTCGGCCATGGAAGCCCATTTCATGAAGCTCCCGACAAACAGTTATTGTGCTAACGTTGCTTCAAGAGGCAGTTTGGAACTCGGTAGTGAGTGTTGCGACCGAGCTACACGCTTCAGCACTCGGCGGTCATGTTCTGTGAGCTTGAGTGGCCTACAACTTGTCAATAACTCAATAGCTTGAGTGGCCTACAACCTGTCAATAACGGGTGTGGCTGAAATAGCAGAATCCACTAATTTGAAGGGATGTTCACATACTTTTGTATATACACTGTATAGTGTAGGTACGTGGAATGCCCCAATGCAATTATAGTCATGATAAAGACACCCTTGATGGCGATACAGTATCCTCAGTGAGGTAAAGAGAGCTACCTTGGTGGCTAGAGTGCTTCTCCTCAGTGAGGTAAAGAGAGCTACTTTGGTGACTAGAGTGTGCCTCCTTGTTGCTGGAAAAAAAGAGCTGCCTAGGTGGTAAAGTGGGCATCCTCAATGGGCCTTCTTGGTGGCTTTTGTGGTCCTCCTAAGTACACAGGGGCCCCTAATGCAGGGGTACTCAAGGCACAATACTGAGGAGAAACTTTTGAGAAATGAAAGAAAGCCTCTATCATTCTGAGAGTAGTAAAGTATCTGAAATGGCACCCTATTCCCTATATAGTGCACTAATTTTGACCAGAGCCCTAAAAGTAGTGCAATAAGATGTTATTTCAGACCCAGCTAGAGACAGGCGTGACCTTTTCTCTAGAATGGGACTAATTGGGTCTCCAGCATCATAAGCAAACAACATGAGCTCAGAGACTATGTGTGTGTGTTCCCCTCAGGGTGTGTGTGTGTGTGTGTGTGTGTGTGTGTGTGTGTGTGTGTGTGTGTGTGTGTGTGTGTGTGTGTGTGTGCGTGTGTGTGTGTGTGTGTGTGTGTGTGTGTGTGTGTGTGTGTGTGTGTGTGTGTGTGTGTGTGTGTGTGTGTGTGTGTGTGTGTGTGTGTGTGTGTGTGTGTGTCTGCCTCCAGTCTGTCTGGTGCCAAGTATCAGATTTCACTTTCCCTCTAACCGCCACATTTAGAGCAAGACACAATATCTGTTTCCCCTCTCTCTCTCTCTCTCTCTCTCTCTCTCTCTCTCTCTCTCTCTCTCTCTCTCTCTCTCTCTCTCATTTAACCACCTCAGCAGCAGCATCTCCTTTATCTTTTTACTCTCCTTTTCACTTTACCTCACTGTTACCTACTGACTTTTCCTTCATCCACCCCCTTCCGCCCTCTCTGCTTCTCTCCTGCTACAACTTTGCGTCCAACTTTTTAACTTTGCTACAAAGTTAATCTCTTGCTACAATTTAACATGCTACATGGCAGCCATTGCTTTAGCATATTGTTAGTGTTCCGTCATTGTAGGTTCTTCTGTTAAGTTTAATCTATGAAATGAATCTTCAAGTAGCCAGGAATAGCTCTACTAGCTGTCTAACCTGGGTGTCAGTCTGTTTTGGCTTTGTCATGCCAAATAGACTGGACTCGCTGCTATCTCAATGCGTACCTGTTCTTGTATTTCTGAGCTTGAAGAGAGGAAAGAGTACAGCAGGTACATCTTGATGAAACAATTCCTAGTTTGCCATATGAAGAACAAAAGAGCGGTACATTGGCAATCATCATCTAAATGAAATCTTCCTCATCAAGTACCCCAGTGGATGTCGGGGAAAGACGTCATATGTTGGTTGTTATCTGGTCAGATAACAGGTCACAATTTATACCACACAAAACGATATACAGGATCAGTACATTTATTGGGTGGGTTGTGTCCAAATTTTGACACCTTCTAATTTAGAAATGAGTAGTCTAGTCCAGGAAGAGGCATAATGCTAATTCCAGTTCCTGGCACCCTCCAATACACCTCTGGGAAACATTCCAGAAAACTCCACAAATAGCCTTGAAAGATTAATCTGGCCGGGTCAGAAGTACAGAGAGATCTGATTCCATAGAAATAAAATCATTAATCAAAAAGTGTATTATTTGCGTACAGAGACTTGCAGATGTTATCACAGGTGAAGTGAAATGCTTGTGTTTCCAGGTACAACAGTGCAGTAATTCTGAGCAATACTAAACAATATACAATGCACACATAATCCAAAAAGTACAAAATAAGAAATTAAGAAATATCAGAACAAGTCCGGAATATACTTTACCAGTTAAAAGTTTGGACACACCTACTCATTCCATTTATTTATTTTTTTACCATTTTCTACATTTTAAAATAACAGTGAAGACATCATAACTATGAAATAACACATATGTAATCATGTAGTAACCAAAAAAGTGGTAAACAACTCCAAATATATTGTATATTTGTGATTCTTCAAAGTAGCCACCCTTTGCCTTGATGACAGCTTTGCACAGTCTTGCCATTCTCTCAATCAGGTAGTCACCTGGAATGCATTTAAATTAACAGGTGTGCCTTGTTAAAAGTTCATTTGTGGAATTTCGTTCCTTCTTAATGCGTTTGAGCCAATCAATTGTGTTGTGAAAAGGTTGGGGTGGTATACAGAAGATAGCCTTATTTTGTAAAATACCAAGTCCATATTATGGTAAGAACAGCTCAAATAAGCAAAGAGAAATGACAGACCATCATAACTTTACGACATGAAGGTTAGTCAAAACAGAACATTTCAAGAACTTCAAAAATTTCTTCAAGTGCAGTCGCAAAAACCATCAAGTGCTGTGATGAAACTGGTTCTCATGAAGATCGCTACAGGAAAGGAAGACCCAGAGTTACCTTTGCTGTAGAGGATAAGTTTATTAGAGTTACCATCCTCAGAAATCAGAAATTGCAGCCCAAGTAAATGCTCCACAGAGTTCAAGTAACAGATACATCTCAACCTCAACTGTTCAGAGGAGACTGGGTGAATCAGGCCTTCATGGTCGAATTGCTGCAAAGAAATCTCTACTTAAGGACACCAATAATAAGAAGAGACTTGCTTGGGCCAAGAAACTATGGACATTAGACAGGTGGAAATCTGTCCTTTGGTCTGATGAGTCCAAATTTGAGATTTTTGGTTCAAACCGCCGTGTCTTTACGAGACGTAGAGTAGGTGAACAGATGATCTCCGCATGTGTATTTCCCACCGTGAGGTATGGAGAAGGAGGTGTGTCAACCATTGCGAAAGAACAAGTCCCCTCTAGTGATTCTATTTTGCACCATATCATCTATAATATGCAGCACAACAAACACACACACACTGTTTTATATGGACAGGTTTTCACATGCCTGCAACCATTCATAGTGTGATGTTTAAAGCCACATTGTGTAATTTTTCCATATTTTGTCATACTATAGAGAGAACTAGTAATTCCATATTTTTGTAAGCATTAATTCCATCTTCATCAGCTAACCTTACTTTTTGTGAATTTTAAAGCATTTATGTCATGTAAAAATGTCCATAAAGGCTTCATAATTCAAAAAGGAAGTGTTAACTGACTGATATTATCTCAGAACAAAACGTATAAGATCTCCTAAACGTGACCTTATTTTCGGTGTATATCCCAAAACCCTATAATCTCCCCATTAACTTTCACAAATATATCCCAATTGTCATGAATATACAAATATTAAACTCTGTCAATACCACCAAAACAAGGTGGAAACTATTAAGCGCCATGTCAACCTCAGGACCACTATTAAGCAAGCTCCAGAGCGCGCCGTTTGTAACCCGTCTGTGTTTAGGACCATGTAGCCGTGCGCGCTGTCAATCATAGTGAAAGTGACGGCGTTGACTGCTTGACACTTCGGAATGGGATATTTAACTTGAGAGTGGGGTCCACTTTCTACAGAAGCAGTTACTCTTCCGCCTTGGAAATGGGCGAAGGTGTCTTGGAGCTTCAGCAAAATATAAAATATAACTATAAAATAGAAGCAACTACCCTATAGGCTACAGCATTCACGACAAGACTCTCCGTGAATGGATTACATTCAGAAAAAGAGGTGTAATGCATCTTAATCTCGGGTGGCATCTCCTCCGGTGATAAGGAGTTTTCTAAAGGCATGTTTGTTTAGGAGGTTTGGGCTTTATTTATCCTCAAAGCACCGAGAGGAGGCACAGATGAGAAGAGAAAAAAAGAAAACTCTACTGAGTTTGTGTTGTGGTGGAACATTGATGGAAATCCGTTATATCCATTTTATGAACTAGGGCGCTCATGCGCTCTATGGTCAAAGGGAATGGTCTGTATTGATGTATTCAGTTTAGTGATGGTTACCGTTCTCTTCCTCACTTAGTAACTTGTTCACAAAAAAAAATACATTGGCGATTTCTGCGCTACAGCTGGGACGGATATCTTATTTAAGCACACGCCACCTCTCCAATCCAAATGTCAAAGTGAGACACTAATGCAGCACTTGCTATTTTGCTGTAAGTGAAAATAATTTGCGTAAATAACAGCTCGAGCTATAGAACATGGGGATTTCTCCGGCGGCTCTGCTCTATGTCATAGCGACCATCCACCTCGGTGTCTCTCAGCATTTGTTGCGTCTGCGCCCTTCGCCCAGCGAGCATCTCCCAGTGCCCGGTCTTAAAGAGGACCCTGACCCAAAATACGACCCGAGGAAACAGGACCTGGCCGAACGGACACTGAAGAGGAAACTCGGGAGAAACTTTGACCCCGTCTTCATGTCAATCAACAGCCCCCCTGTTGTGGAGAACCGGACTGCCCTTGAAGCACAGTCCAGACTGATGGGACCTATTCCCAACCAGCTGAAACAGCTGGACCTGGTGACAGTGGGCAAGAAAGCCCGTCGGAAGTTTACACAGTGGTTGTGGGCATACACGCACTGCCCCGTGGGCTATGTATGGAAGGACTTGGGCGTGAGGTTCTGGCCGCGTTACGTCAAGGAGGGACAGTGTCTGAATGAGCGCTCTTGTTCGTTCCCGGCGGGGATGTTTTGCATGCCGGACAAGTCAGTCACCAAGACATTCCTCCGCTGGTACTGCCAGGGCTTTCTCCAAAAGAAATACTGCATGTGGATACAGGTTCAATACCCCATCATATCCGAATGCAAGTGTTCCTGTGTAGAATAGGCCTATTTAACTCGGGGTAAAACTATTTCCATTCAAATTTAATTAAACCCTCATCATACAACATCGGATTCTGTTAATTAAAAAGCTATTACATTCACATATAAACGTGTAAACATTTAGCTACAATAGTGTACATCAAGCGTGATAGGGGCTATTTCAATTGGAATTGGAAAATGGAACATGTACATGAACACGTGACCGTCTTCACAAAGTTGTCTTGACAAAGTTTGGGAGTTTTTTTAATTTTTTTTATGTCTGGCACGGGATGGAGAGTGTATCACGGTATAGGCTACTGTTAACAGTTTTTATTTATTTTATTTATTACCACAGCCATTGTTAGTATAAAACTATGATTATGTATAGATGTTTATATGAGTGTTTCTCTGAAGGCTAATAAAAAGTATCAATAAAAATGGTTTCGTTAAGAGGTTAATTTTGTCTTTCATTTGCCAAGAGAGTCATATTTCCATATAGGCCTGAATTGTATGACAGCGACTGATCTGTTCACTTTTTAAAAGCATCAATAACTTTCTGAAGTTCTAACCCAAATGGCACCATATTCCCTATATAGTGTACTTATTTTGTTCAGTGCCCTATAAAGGGAATATGGTGCCATTTGGAATATCATCACTCTTAAGAACTAAACAACCTTGTTCCTGACACGTGGAAAAACACAGCTGATAGACAAGGCTTGGAGAGGATACAGAGAGAGAAAGAGAGAGAGAGGAAGAGGGAGAGAGCGAGCAAATAATGAATGTGAACCGCCAATGAGGCCATGCATTGTGTAGACTAGGCACACCATTCCTGAGATGTTTCCATAATAGTCAAACATGTCTCAAACATTTCAAACTATGTGCGAAAAGATGAATGGTGTCCCCCCCTCTCGGTCTGACGCAGAACATACAGTATGCATGGTACGGTTCTCGGCTGAAGAGCAAGATGCTGATAAGGCTATATCCGCGGTGTGGTTTTTATTACATACATAGGCTACCGGATATATTATACTATGCGACGACCTGTCAGTTACAGAGATGGAGAGAATTGGGTAAGGTAGTTTCAACAAAACACCCCTGTTACACATCCATAGCTCTGTCCCCAGCGAACCACACAGTTTAACAAACAAAGTGTCAGGGTCAGGCTTTTGAAAATGCAGATTGTGCCTTTGGTAGCCTAACTTATATTGGCCTACTTTTATTAATGTTGATTAACTTTGGGGTTGTTAGAGATCATGATTAAATATTTTTCTCCTTAAACATTGGATTGGCCATCTGGCAATTCTTGCAAATGCCAGATGGGCTGGAACATTTTTTAGTTGGGTGGGCTGGTCGAAATTGACACACAATATTTTTGACAAAAGTGTGCCTTTTTTTTTTAAATTGCGCAATTTCTCTGGTATACTAATCTACAATGAGATTTTTGCTAATCAGTGGCCAAGATCACAGATTGTAAAAAACGGAACATTTGCCTATAAACATAGAAAGAGCACATTCGACTTGATCACCTCACTGAAAAAACGTCCTATTTTTTGGGTGGCTAAAACCATGATTTGGTCAAACAGTGAAGTGCATTATCCTCATGATTCTTGTAATGAAAGTGTCAGCCTTGCCCCTGTGCCTGTGCCCTTGCTTTTCCCGGATTAGCCTTCATTATGAAAAAAGTAACTCTGAAGTTAAACATAAGCATGAACATGGCTCAGGTAGGCAGTTTGGACTGGTTCTATGTGTGTAAACACATAATAGCTAAACAAAGGAAACAAGCGTGTGTGTGTGTGTGTGTGTGTGTGTGTGTGTGTGTGTGTGTGTGTGTGTGTGTGTGGTGGGTTTGATTAGGATATAAACAGATCAAGTACAGTAACATGATTGTCTGTGACATTGTCCCAAATGCCAACCTATTCCCTACACAGTGAGCTACTTTTGACCAGAGCACTGGTGAAAAGTAGTGCACTATAAAGGGAATAGGGTCCCATTTTGGATATAACATGGGTGTTTTTATGGGACATAGACAGCTTAAACAGCAACTAGGCCATCTAGTGGCTAGCTAATATGCCACTGACACTGGGTCCCACAGTTGTGTCAAGTTGGCTAGATGTTGTTTAGGTGATGGATGACCTCCCTTTCATCTACACCGATTGAAGTGGATTGAACAAGTGGCATCAATAAGGGATCATAGCTTTCACCTGGATTCAACTGGTCAGTCTATGTCCTGGAAAGAGCAGGTGTTCTTAATGTTTTGTACGCTCAGTGTGTATGAGGCACACTCACTCAGTAGACATTTGATAAGACGAATCAACAATGGAAAGTAAAACAACTCAATTTCTTGAATTACCTAATATCTCGTTAAGCCCAAATGCCATTTACGTTCATGTGTGTATTGTATATAATAATAATACTTTGTAGTGACCTGAAAAATACATAAAAACATATAAAACTGTCTCTGATGTAATTTATTTATATTTTATTTAGATTTATGTATATTTATAATGCATTTGTTCTTCACATGTTGGATAAAATGGGGCTGCTGGCAACTCTTCTCATCTTTGGTGTCTCTCATTCGATTTCTATGAAGGTCATTTCTGTGTTAGAATGCGTGGACAGTCAATCACATTTGTGTTATTTATTCACTTCTAGCTGACTATTATAAACTGACTTTGAGTGTTTTGAATATAATAATATTTAATATATAATATTTGTAATAACAATATATTTATTCTTTTTGTAATTATCTTTGTAATACACTCCACATTTCCGGTTTATCATCTGAAGCAGCTGATGAATGCTGCCGTTGGTGGTCCTCTATAACAAACGGTTTTAGTGAATACTTTTAATTATCTGATAATTATAGAATTATTTCATTTTATATCTTGTATTTTATATCCAGTTTTTATTATTAATTTTGGATCCAGCGACTTGGATAGCCACAGTGCTGGGACCGTTAGCATTGTCCCTGGATCCCTTCAGTAGCCTTTTAGTAGCCTATTGGCTAGCACGCAAAATGGCTGAATTGAGTAAAGAGTGTTCTCCTGCTTCTACACAAAAAACTCCTTTGACTCTATCGCTGATCATAATGCCATTAAATGCAGTTTGTGTGACATGTTCACAGTCATCCCAGTGAAGGGCTTTTCTGAAAACTTCACCTGTGTCAAATGCCACAAACTAAATGTTGCCAAGAAGAAGATCATTACATTGCTTGAGAAAATTCAACATCTGGATGAGCGTCTGATTCACCAGGGCTGATGTCAAAAACCCAGCAGTGTTGCAGTTCTTGACATAAACTGATGGCTAGCCAGCTGTCTAGCTAACAAGAACAGAAACAAATCACTAGAAATAAACCCTTGTCCTCACTATCGGATTGAGTTGCTATGTGTCTTCTCATGGAGGCTTCCCCGTTCAGAGGAAAAAGCAAGCGTTGCATGCACTGCAGGAGCTGTATTTACTAAACTCTCTTCCGGGACAATGTGGACCGACCGGAATTCCGATGTAACAACTGTTTACTCGCTGAGGACTATAGTGAAAAAGTGACTACTCTTAGCAAACTGATTAAGAACTTGCACAATCTACTGGGGAAAGTACCCCCACCCATCTTCTCCTTCTAAAGGCTACACCACAGGCAGGACGCTGTTCCGATGTGTTGAAAGTATCACCGCTATGTCAACACTCCTTGATTGAATGGTCAAATGCCTTCCAGTGAACCCTCCCCGAAGAATACTGTCACCAACTCTGCTGCCCAGCCATGGAAGCACATCACCTGCCAAAGGCCAAATGAAGGGAAGTGGCCTGTGGGGCTTCTTTGGCTTGAGAAGCTCGGTCCAAATTCAGTTTTCGAACAGCTTCGCCTTCCTGGCTTCAGAGGTTCCCGGACTCCTTGGACTCCTTCCCAGGGGGATTCTGCCCCGGATTCTGTCTCGGACTCAGATTTTAAAGAACTGATTGGAACTCTGAAAGACTCCAACAAGCGTCCAATTATTTCAGGCCCAGTGCCATCACTGATTCTTGGCAGCGAAGGATTCAGTAGGTTGCTGGCACTACACGACTGTCTACCAGTCTACTATAGCTATTTTGGAGTTACTTTTGTGGATAACTTTGACACCTTTTGGAAACAGAAGATGCTCTACAGCAGTGGTCACCAACCTCTTTTGAGTCGAGATTACTTTCAGAGTTAAAATGCAAGCCAAGATGTGGCGTAAAAAATTTTTTTTACCTATTAAAAACTGTAGTAATGAGGTTTGTGCACTAGGCTATAGGCTCAAAATATCTATATTTCAACATTTGAGGTAAGCTATATGATCACATCGGTAATATATCAGTTGTTGAATTACTTTCGAGGCACAGCTGAGTGAATATACATATATTATATAATTAGCTCTTTTACTTGATTTTACTGGGCTGATGGAGCCTGCATCTGATGATCAGTATCAGCGTTGGGAAAGGGCAGCAGACTGAGGTGTCTGTGTCTCAACGTCCCTTCTCTCTCCCTTTCCTCCGCTGACAAAAAAGGGACACCATCTTCCAGCTGAGGGTGAAACTCAGGTCGCACCGCATTCTTTCTGCCTCATGCACAAATTCATGTTGTTACTTACTTCTATGGCCAGAGAAAGTGAAATATTCCTTGATGTAAAAAAAACACCCACGCCGTTAATAATAACAAGAACACTTTCCTACTCATTCATTGTAGCTGCAGTTCTAGTTTTAGCGTGAGTGGAAGTAGGGAGAACACACATTTTATGGCTTATAAAAGTGCTGAATAGAAAGTGTTGACAGAGCTGAGTGAAAACTTGAACATTAACTCACTCATAAAAACAGCAGCTCTTTGCTGTATTCGTTGACAGTCTCTCTTTAAAAGTTTATAAATCTCACAGTATCAACTTTGCTGTAGCTTTCATTTATGTCTGCTACAGTATGTTACTTGCAGACACGGTAATCTGAGCCATCTGATTGGCCAGTGGTAGGTCTACATGCACTTGATTTGCTCTGCCCAGGCCCTCTGGGAAGGCAGTTTGTATCTTGAGAACAGCTGTTGGTGACCACTGCTCTACAGAGAGGATGGAGTCCATCCAAATCATCATGATGCCTGTCCTCGCATTTCAAGGCTGCGCTGAGACATTGATTTATCAACATCCCAAGTCATGCTCAGGTAATCCTAAACATAAATGATCAGCATTATCATCATACTGCAGGCCGGCAAACAGGATATTATCATTGACTCTTGTTTTAACCCACGTCCTCGCTCAAGGCAATGGTACAGTTCTAGACAATCTTGTATCTATACCAATTCAAGCTTGCCCTATGGAATTTTCAAATAAGGAGCTGCCAAATGAGCATAGACTGCTTGTACTAGAGACAGTCTGATCTGAAATTCTGCAGCTGTGGTATTGGACTGATTCATGTAAATGCCATTAGTTTGATCTCGAAAATTGACTTTATTATAACCTCTCAAACCAATATGTACATTCTGGTAATATCTGATTAGAATTATGTGCAGGATACTGATGTGTCTCTGACTGGTTCTAATGTTTTTAGATCTGACAGAGTTGGCAGAGGTGGAGGTGTCACCATATTTACAAAGGACAACTTAAATAAAATGTTATTGGCTACATACACAAGATTAGCAAATGTTAATGCAAGTGTAGCGAAATGCTTGTGATTCTAGTTCCCGAAAGTTCAGTAATATCTAACAAGTAATCTAACAATTAACCAACAACTACTGTACCTAATACACACAAATCTAAAAAGGGGTGAATATAAATATATGGATGAAAGATGGCCGAGCGGCATAGGCAAGGTGCAATAGATGGTATAAAATACAGTATATACATATGATATGAGAAATGTAAGGTATGTAAACATGATTAAAATGGCATTATTTAAAGTGGCATTATTTGAAGTGATTAGTGATCCATTTATGGTGACAATGGTGTTTGGCCAGTGATTGGGTCTCAATGTAGGCAGCAGCCTCTCTGAGTTTGTGATAGCTGTTTAGCAGTCTGAAGGCCTTGAGATAGAAGCTGTTTTTCAGTCTCTCGATCCCAGCTTTTTGATGCACCTGTACTGACCTCGCCTTCTAGATGGTAGCGGTGTGAACAGGCAGTGGGTCGGGTGCTTGTTGTCCTTGATGATCTTTTTGGCCTTCCTGTGACATCGGGTGCTGTAGGTGTCATGGAGGGCAAGTAGTTTGCCCCCGGTGTTGCGTTTTGCAGACCGCACCACCCTCTGGAGAGCCTTGCGGTTGAGGGCGATGCAGTTGCCATACCTTCTTCCATGCGCCTTCTTCACCACACTGTCTGTCTGGGGGGACCATTTCAGTTTGTCTGTGATGTGTACGCTGAGGAACTTTCCAAATGCTCCACTACTGTCCCTTTGATGTGGATAGGGGGGTGCTCCCTCTGCGGTTTCCTGAAGTCCACGATCATCTCCTTTGTTTTGTTGATGTTAAGTGAGAGGTTGTTTTCCTGCCCTCACCTCCTCCCTGTGGGCTGTCTTGTCGTTCTTGGTAATCAAGCCTACTACCGTTGCGTCGTCTGCAAACTTGATGAGTGAGTTGGAGGCGTGCATGGCTACGCAGTCGTGGGTGAACAGGGAGTACAGGAGGGGGCTGAGCACGCACCCTTGTGGGGCCCCAGTGTGAGGGTCAGCGAAGTGGAGATGTTGTTTCCTGCCTTCACCACCTTGGGGGCGGGCCCGTCAAAGTCCAGGACCCAATTTCACAGGGTGGTGTTAAGACCCAGGGCCTCCAGCTTGATGATGAGCTTGGAGGGTACTATGGTGTTGAATGCTGAGCTGTAGTCAATGAACAGCATTCTTTCATAGGTATTCCTCTTGTCCAGATGGGATAGGGCAGTGTGTAGTTTGATGGCAATTGCATCGTCTGTGAACTTGTTGGGGCGGTATGCAAACTGAAGTGGGTCTAGGGTGGCCGGTAAAGGTGGAGGTGATTTGATCCTTGACTAGTCTCTCAAAGCACTTCATGATGACAGAAGTGAGTGCTACGGGACGGTTGTCATTTAGTTCAGTTATCTTTGTATTCTTGGGTACAGGAACAATGGTGACCATCTTGAAGCATTTGGGGACAGCAGACTGGTAAAGGGAGCAATTGAATGTGTCCGTAAACACACCAGCCAGCAGGTCTGCGCATGCTCTGAGGACGCGGCTAGGGATGCTATCTGGG
Organism: Oncorhynchus keta; assembly: GCF_023373465.1. Taxonomy (NCBI): domain Eukaryota; kingdom Metazoa; phylum Chordata; class Actinopteri; order Salmoniformes; family Salmonidae; genus Oncorhynchus; species Oncorhynchus keta. The sequence continues at coordinate 1,021,580 of NC_068425.1, forward strand.
CCAGCAGTCTTGCGAGAGTTAACACGTTTAAATGTTTTACTCATGTCGGCCACGGAGAAGGAGTGGTCATAGTCCTTTATACGGCTCCAGTATGCTGACAATGGGTTTGGCATGGTGGGCTGTGGAAGCTGAGACTCCTTGTGCTTATTGTCACGAGTCCGACCGAGGGTGGCTTCCCTTCCCGGTCGGGTGGCGCTCGGCGGTCGTCGTCACCGGCCTATTAGCTGCCACTGATTGTCTTTCCTCCCCCTCCTTGTATGTTTATTGGTAGCACCTGTTTGTAAATGATTAGTTGGGCTTTATTAGACAGCCGGCCCGCCTGTTTGTTGTGCTGGATTAATTATTGTGACCTTCGGCTCTGTAGTAGAGGAACGTGTTTGTTCCTGGTCGTGTGTTTCAGTTGTACATTTTTCATTCCCCGTGTTTGGGGCCGTTATGATTGTGAGCACCCTGTGGTGCGTTGGTGCATTAAAAGAGAACAGCATTGCACTCTCTGTCTCCTGCGGCTGACTCCACACCCACGACACCCCGAGCATTACACTTATGGCGAATGGTCTTGTCCGAAAGGAATGGTCCGGTGTACAGCCAGCTGACCTTAACCATGAACTGTTTGGACCTCTTGTAGAAGATTTATTCCAACAAAGGCGTGTTGCCCTACGTCCCTTCCACAAAAAGTGTAAAATGGTAACACCACAACCATGTCTTTCCAGGAGACGTGCAGTACCAGCAAGTGTCAACCGATAGGGACCTAAGTGTTTATAAACAGACTAGTGTTTGCTTAGGGATAATGAGGGATATTGGGAGCTGCTTTTGAGAGGAAGGATCAGTCAACCAAGTGAATGGGCTAAGGGGCTGCAGAAGGTGTGAAAAGTCTTAGGATGGCAGTTCTTACACAGCATAAATTGTTTTGTATGGGAGATTGAGTAGAAATGGCACCTTCCAATAATTCTCATACACAACAATACATTTACTGTAGCTCAATAAGGTCAATAACAAAAGTTTATCTCAATGCTTTGTTATATACCCTTTGTTGGCAATGACAGAGGTCAAACATTTTGTGTAAATCTTCACAAAGTTTTCACACACTGTTGCTGGTATTTTGGTCCATTCCTCCATGCAGATCTCCTCTAGAGCAGTGATGTTTTGGGGCTGTTGCTGGGCAACACGGACTTTCAACTCCCTCCAAAGATTTTCTATGGGGTTGAGATCTGGAGACTGGCTAGGCCACTCCAGGACCTTGAAATGCTTCTTACGAAGCCTCTCCTTCGTTGCCCAGGCAGGGTGTTTGGGATCATTGTCATGCTGAAAGACCCAGCCACGTTTCATCTTCAATGCCCTTGCTGATGGAAGGAGGTTTTCACTCAAAATCTGACGATACATGGCCCCATTCATTCTTTTCTTTACACGGATCAGTTGTCCTGGTCCCTTTGCAGAAAAACAGCCCCAAAGCATGATGTTTCCACCCCCATGCTTCACAGTAGGTATGGTGTTCTTTGGATGAAACTCAGCATTCTTTGTCCTCCAAACACGACGAGTTGAGTTTTTACCAAAAAGTTATATTTTGGTTTCATCTGACCATATGACATTCTTCTTCTGGATCATCCAAATGCTCTCTAGCAAACTTCAGACGGGCCTGGACATGTACTGGCTTAAGCAGGGGGACACGTCTGGCACTGCAGGACGTGTGATTCTGGGATTTTTGCTCACCGTTCTTGTGATCATTTTGACCCCATGGGGTCAGAACTTGCGTGGAGCCCCAGATCAAGGGAGGTTATCAGTGGTCTTGTATGTCTTCCATTTCCTAATAATTGCTCCCGCAGTTGATTTCTTCAAACCAAACTGCTTACCTATTGCAGATTCAGTCTTCCCAGCCTGGTGCAGGTCTACAATTTTGTTTCTGGTGTCCTTTGACAGCTCTTTGGTCTTGGCCATAGTGGAGTTTGGAGTGTGGCTGTTTGAGGTTGTGGACAGGTGTCTTTTATACTGATAACAAGTTCAAACAGGTGCCATTAATACAGGTAACAAGTGGAGGACAGAGGAGCCTTTCAAAGAAGAAGTTACAGGTCTGTGAGAGCCAGAAATCTTGCTTGTTTGTAGGTGACCAAAAACTTATTTTCCACCATAATTTGCAAATAAATTCATTAAAAATCCTACAATGTGATTTTCTGTATTTTTTTCCTTCATTTTGTCTGTCATAGTTGAAGTGTACCTATGATGAAAATTACAGGCCTCTCTCATCTTTTTAAGTGGGAGAACTTGCACAATTGGTGGCTGACTAAATACTTTTTTGCCCCACTGTATAGTGGCCTATTCCGACCCGAGTAACACGCGCTGTACTTAAGCATGAGAATATCATGCTATTCACCTGCTAATCGGGGTGGAGATCCAAGAAATGAAGGTGTGGCGGCGGTGTGTATTCAGTTATGCCATATTCTGACCTTGACTTAATTCACTAAACTTAAATCACATCAACATGGCATGATATATATTGCGTCCCTTTTTCCACAGTGAAGTAGGCTATAAATAGTTGTGCCGTTCTTCAGCATTTTATTTGTGTGCCCTCATAATTTGAGAGGCTGCAGAGGCTTCTGTTGGGCTGAACCTGCCGGGTTGATGTATGTGCTTTAGAATGTTTTAATTATATACCCAGGCTTTTCTCTGTTTTATTTTACAATTTGTATCTTGTTAAATATTAGCTACTATTGGGAGCCACTGTCAGTAATACACACATACATTTATGACTGTCACTTTAGTATTTGTAGCTTCAATTTTGCATAATTTCATTCCATTATGTTTACCTTTTTTTTCCTCTGTCAGATTTGTGTAGTTGTTCCTGAGGGTGGCTAGCGTTAGTGGATTTAATTAGGCTAACGTTGTGAAATAATTTGGGACATGTAGCCTATAACTCAGACCACAAGTAGCAGGTTAAACCTGGAGCCTGGCACACGGTTCACGACACCTGGACCGTTGTCATACAGTTCCATGGATTAGGGTAGATTTATAGTATTATTGTTCACCCTTATTGTACACCTTTTTCCACCTTCCAATATTTCATGGATTGAACTTGAACATGACAACTTTTAGGATTAATCAAACCACTTTATTTTTGATTCATCAATATATTTCATGGGTGAAGGCTCTCCAGACCTATTTTTTTAATGATTCATACATACTTTCCTAACAAAAATATTTTCCTAAATAATCTACAAGATCAGAGTATTTTTAAATTGACTAGTTGGTGCTGAAATGGATGGCTTTTGTGATGAAATGTTATTGTGTGTATGTAATCGTATGTTTATCACAATGCTGCTTTTGTAATAACCTGTATTGGTTGGGTTCATGTGAGTGGCAAGTTGACTGTGCAAAGGATTAAAGCAATTTGGCAGTATGCCCAGCACATTGCTCTGGTAACTAGAAGGAGTGATACAATGTCTCAGTTTCAAAGTAAGAAACCTGATGTGGTATCAGTCAGTCACATGCAGGACCCAACCATGATTATATGACTTGTTTGTGTCACAGTATAAAGGAACTGAACGGGAACCTCCCCTTTGGAGTTTTCATTAAGCTTGTATTGAGTTTGTGAACCTCTCCGGCCGTGATATTGAAGATTGCTTCATTTACTTTGAGGCCTTAGTGGTGAATTTCCACAGCACTTTCTTTCGTTGATCCCAATATTCTGAACCCATTCTCCCTGTGTATTCTCTAGACAAAATTATATTTAAAGGTACATTGTATTTAAAAGGATGGCTTTAGATAAATTTACTGAAAATCCTATTGAATGAAGAGAAAATCGGTTGGCCAGCAAGTGGGTTTCCAGCGGTTTAATTTAATGAATTTTTATTGAGACCTACAGTGTATTTGGAAAATATTCAGACCCCTTCACTTTTTCACCATTTTGTTATGTTACAGCTGTTGGGTTTTGAGAATGTGAAATATATTTATTCATGTCACTGATGGAGTGCTATGGTTTAGAGGGTCTACACCAGAAGTTAAGGGTTAGAGGAGTAAGGTATATAGTGTGTGCAACTAAGCTTGGAATGTGTTGAGTTCAGGGAAGCGATTACATGTGGCAGACATTGATAAGGGGAGACGGGTGGAGATCTTAGAAACGAACAATGTCACTGAGGGAGAGAGGCTAATGTATAACGTTTACATTATGTTAGGATATGTTATTGTTAGCCATCAGGGATCCTCTGGGAGGAGAAGAGACACAGTCTGGTATCAATAACCATGACAGCCTTGAGTTAGGGAGGAGTAAGCACTTTGGGGTAGAGGTCAGGTTAGATGAAGAACAGTGTCACGTTCGTGATAAAAGACGGACCAAGGCGCAGCGTGATTAGATTTCCACATCTTTTATTTAAGTGAAACTTCTACAAAACAATAATCCAACAACGAAATGTGAAAGTAGTGGTGTAACATGCACATACACAAAACAATATCCCACAAAGCAGGTGGGAACAGGGACACCTTAAGTATGATTCCCATTAGAGACAACGAACATCAGCTGCCTCTAATTGGGAACCATACCAAGAGCACCAACATAGAAATGAAAAGACTAGAACACCACCTAGTCACGCGCTGACCAACAAACACCATAGAGAACCAAGAGCTCTCTATGGTCAGGGCGTGAGACAGATATCACTATGGTCTAGCAACAGAGATAAATTGACTGTTCAGTTGTGGATCAGGAGACTCAGCCTAGGAGAAAGGGTTAAATATCAGTGCTTGTGTGAAATGTCGGTCGTCTGAATTACAGCTGTATCAACCCTTTGGGAAGAATTAAACTTGGTTAAGCTTCTCTAGTGCCCGTGAGTTACAGTGCCTTGCGAAAGTATTCGGCCCCCTTGAACTTTGCGACCTTTTGCCACATTTCAGGCTTCAAACATAAAGATATAAAACTGTATTTTTTTGTGAAGAATCAACAACAAGTGGGACACAATCATGAAGTGGAACAACATTTATTGGATATTTCAAACTTTTTTAACAAATCAAAAACTGAAAAATTGGGCGTGCAAAATTATTCCTTCAATACCATCCACGAGGGGCAACATGAGCACATATTAATTTCTTCTTAAGAGTTAAGATTTTTATGTTTTAACAACCTTAACTTATCCTGTCCCGCGGCTCAACTTACCCCATACCCAGACATCACTTGGCACAACTTGAATGAATTCAGATTATTTCCATGGATACACAGCATCCTAAAATATACTCTATGTAGATATCTTTGTTAGAGAGAATAATATATTTCCCTTGACGGAGTGATGCTGAATGTAGAAGTGTCTAAACTTACCCCACTCTCCCCTACCTACTTTCATGTCACCCATAGACATGTATCCCTCAGAAGGGTCTTTCTATGGAAGCCTTCACCCTGTGCGTGCGGCTGGCCACCGAGCTGGTACAGGCAGCCGTGAGATCATCCTGTTCACCTACCGCACAGAGTACTACGACAGCCTCAACGCCGGGCGACCAGTTCTAGGAAGGTGGTTCGTGGTTCCAAACTTCTTCATTTTGAGAATGATGGAGGCCATTGTGTTGTTGGGGACCTTGAATGCTGCAGAAATGTTAAATAAGGTATTTGTGTTTTATTTGCTCAACTGTATAAAACATTTTTATCTTTGTGTGTAGGTTGCTGATTTAAAAAAAAAATATATATTATATATATTAAAATAAGGCTGTAACGTCACAAAATGTGGAAAAAGTAAAGGGGTCTGAATACTTTCCGAAGGCACTCTGTGTCCTTCAATTGATTACTTTAAAATCACACACAGACGAAGTCGCTAATGGCAGCCTGCCGTACCTCGGTCGGCCTTCAATTTGATATACTCAATTAAGACGGGGCAGCACTGAGCTAGCCTGCAACGTCACTTCCTAACGTAGCTCAAACTGTGCATGCGGTTAATCCAAAAACTCCTCCATTTAGCAAGATGGTGACACGCTGAAACGATACTTCATGATCTTCAGATGCGCCACTGAGCCTTCTCATAGTAAACAATAGGGCAGGCATGAACCAGGCAGGCATGAATAGAACATAGACAGCCTTCTGCGGACCATACCACTATTACGATAAAATTAGGGATATCATCTAATTTATTTGATGATTAAATTATATACCTTTCTTGGCAACAAATTATATTTATTTTAATTCTTACGTGAACGAAATGGACATGAAATGACACGCAGGATTTTTGGATACCCCTACATTGACATAATGGGACATGCCCAGTGGACTGATCATGTGACATTTTCCATGTCGCCATTTTCTACCGCTACACCACTGTTCCTGTGAAGAGGTGGATTCTTCGACTGTCGTTCTTGTGCTGCATGAAAGAGCCTTGCAATTGACAGTGTTGAGAATTGACAGAAACATTTACGTTTAAAAGAAAGGAAATACACGGTTGCGCGCTTTCTCTGTCAGTATCTTTTCCTGTAAGAATGTCGTCAGAAAGCCCCGAATATTCCCCGTTCTTCGCAGTGATGGGAGCCTCTGCGGCTATGGTCTTCAGCGGTAACGTTAACTTATCACAACACCCTCGTTCAGTCATATGTCTCATATGCCTTGTTCAATCATTGTGTGTGTGTGTGTGTGTGTGTGTGTGTGTGTGTGTGTGTGTGTGTGTGTGTGTGTGTGTTTTATACTCGCCCGAAATGTCTACTACTAAGGAATTTTGTGTTGAATATAGAGCGGGCATGTCAAAAAAGCCTAGAGGATGCGGTTGCATGTTAGATAACTGATGTGAGAGACCGTGGCGGTTCTAGACCATTAAATCTCGGGGAGGGGAGAGGAGGGGAGGTGGGGCAGTTACATTAGACGTTATTTTTTTGTCATATCGTTTTCTTCACACAATACCATGTCCTCATCGTTGCCACTGTCTAATAACTGATGTAAAAAAAGAACAATAGCAAAAATGTGTTATGTATAAATGATTTCATACTCTACAATTAGGGGGGCCACAAGGGGGTCCAAAATTACCTTGATTTCCATCGTAACATGTGATGTTGCCATTGACTTAACAAGCTGGCCAATTTCTATGGATACAGTTTGATGAAGGTATTTATGTGTTAGCTAATAGTTAAATGGAGAAATTCGATACATTAAATAATGACGTTTGGCGCGTGGGGTTGGTCATCATGTCGACTAGCAGCAAGATGCCTAACTTTAACTAGCTTGCTCACCTAGGCTACTCAACCACAGATGGAACAATGCGCCATATGTTTCACCGGATGTATACATCTGAAGCATACAGTTATAATTTCCTCTCACAACGAAATATGGTGATTAAAAAATATCGATATTTTAAATCAATTTTATTTAACCTGCACTTTATCAGGTAGTCAAACTTGGACCAATGTCTATTTTATAGATGAGCCAAGAATTACAGGAAATACATATATCAATATAAATACAAAATGCATGCCGAAAGAACATGGTCATAAATTAACACATTAATCAGTAATAAGGTCCTCAATCAGCCTTTTGAATTGCACCATAACATCAAATTTTAAGAACATTTTGAGGATTGTTTCACAAATATGATCAAATCGAATTTGACAGCACGTTGTCACCTTACAGTGAAATGCTTACTTACAAGCCCTTAACCTTTCTAGTGGAACCCCTTGACAACATTCTGCTGAAAAGGTATTTTTTAGAAATATGTAACTTTCACACATTAACAAGTCCAACACAGCAAATGAAAGATAAACATATTGTTAATCTACCCATCCTGTCCGATTTAAAAAAATGCTTTACAGCTAAAGCACAACATATTATTATGTTAGATCACCTCCAAGTTGAAAAAACACAGCTATTTTTCCAGATAGGAGTCACAAAAAGCAGAAATATAGATAAAATGAATCACTAACCTTTGATGATCTTCATCAATGACACTCATAGGACATTACATAATACATGTATGGTTTGTTTCGATAATGTGCGTATTTATATCCAAAAATCTGTTTACATTGGATGTTTGATTCCAAAACATCCTGTGATTTTGCAGAAATACTCATAATAAACATTGATAAAAGATACTAGTGTTATTCACAGAATTAAAGAGACTTCTCTTTAATGCAACTGCTGTGTCAGATTTTTTAAAAACTTTACGGAAAAAGCAATATCTGAGAACGGCACTCAGAACCCAAAACAGCTAGAGGAATATCCGCCATTTTGGAATCAGCAAAGTTAGAAACAACACCATAAATATTCACTTACCTTTGATCTTCATCAGAAGGCACTCCCAGGAATCCCAGTTCGACAACAAATAACTGATCCATAAAGTTCCATCATTTATGTCCAAATAGCCACTTGCTGTTAGCATGTTCAGCCCAGTAATCCATCTTCATGAGGCACAGGCATTTCATCCAGACACACACTTTTATATGCATATTCTAGCATCTTGTCCTGACAAACTAGCCCGTTTACTTTGGGAATGTTAATTTTCCAAAAAATGAAAATAGTGCCCCCTAGATTCAACAGGTTAGTGGATTTTGCCTTTTAGTTGTCTCGCTGAAATGTTCTTACTCTTTCAAATGACTGCACGACTTGTTGACTCCTCGATCCACACAGCAGACATTGTGGGCTAGGTTAGGAATGCTGTGTTGCACGTGTAGCGCAACATTTTACGTGGCATCATTACGTCAGGTACCTTACGTTATATAGGTATCCAGGTCAGCCTCGACATCGGCGTTAAACTAGACATCGGGCCGATACCTATGTTGGTATATTTAGCTAATATCGGACAATTCCGATATGTTCACCAATATATCGTTCCCTAGTGGAAAGTCCCTGGCCGCCGTTAAGCTTGTGAGTCATATGACTGCGGGTGTATGACTGGTTCTGGCGAGTGGGTCAAAGCCAGTGTGAATGGTGCTTTCAAGGCAACTGGGAGCTCAAAGTTCCCAAATCATGACATCAGTAATCTTGACGTCGGAAAGTCGGAGCTCTAGAAAGATGCCAGAGTTTCTGACTTGGATGAACGTTCCAATATATATATTTTTTGAGTTCACATTTATCTTGAGTGCTCGGTAGTCTGAGATATCAGAGTTCAGTTGTTTTGAACGTGGCAGAAGGGCAACGTTATAAACCATCTTTGGTGTTGTCGTATACATAGGCCTTTTTTGGTTAATGCTACAATGTTCCATCGCTGACCTTGGAAAATAAAGTTTTGTAGATTTACATTTGAGTCATTTAGCAGACACTTTTATCCAGAGTGACTTACAGTAGAGTGCATACATTTTTGTACTTTTCACAAAGTCTGCTGCCTCAGTGTCTAGATATTTTTTGTCAGATGTTACTATGGAATACTGAAGTATAATTACAAGCATTTCATACGTGTCAAAGGCTTTTATTGACAATTACATGAAGTTGATGCAAAGAGTCAATATTTGCAGTGTAGACCCCTCTTTTTCAAGACCTCTGCAATCCGCCCTGGCATGCTGTCAATTAACTTCTGGGCCACATCCTGACTGATGGCAGCCCATTCTCGCATAATCAATGCTTGCAGTTTGTCAGAATTTGTGGGTTTTTGTTTGTCCACCTGCCTCTTGAGGATTGACCACAAGTTCTCAATGGGATTAAGGTCTGGGAAGTTTCCTGGCCATGGACCCAAAATATCGATGTTTTGTTCCCTGAGCCACTTAGTTATAGTTTTTGCCTTATGGCAAGGTGCTCATCATGCTGGAAAATGCATTTTTCGTCACCAAACTGTTCCTGGATGGTTGGGAGAAGTTGCTCTCGGTGGATGTGTTGGTACCATTCTTTATTCATGGCTGTGTTCTTAGGACAAAATTGTGAGTGAGCCCACTCCTTTGGCTGAGAAGCAACCCCACACATGAATGGTCTCAGGATGCTTTACTTGTTAGCATGACACAGGACAAATGGTAGCGCTCACCTTGTCTTCTCCAGACAAGCTTTTTTCCGGATGCCCCAAACAACCGCAAAGGTGATTCATCAGAGATAGTGACCTTACCCCAGTCCTCAGCAATCAAATCCCTGTACCTTTTGCAGAAATATCAGTCTGTCCCTGATGTTTTTCCTGGAGAGAAGTGGCTTATTTGCTGCCCTTCTTGACACCAGGCCATCCTCCAAAAGTCTTCGCCTCACTATGCGTGCAGATTAGAGGTTGGCCGATTATGATTTTTCAACGCCGATACAGATTATTGGAGAACCAAAAAAGCCGATACCGATTGATCAGCCGATTTTATTTTAATTTTTAAAATGTGTAATAATGACAATTACAACAATACTGAATTAACACTTATTTTAACTTAATATAAAACATCAATAAAATAAATTTAGCCTCAAATAAATAATGAAACATGTTCAATTTGGTTTAAATAATGCAAAAACAAAGTGTTGGAGAAGGAAGTAATATGTGCCATTAAAATATGTGCCATGTAATAAAATATGTGCCATGTAAAAAAGCTAACGTTTAAGTTCCTTGCTCAGAACATGAGAATATATGAAAGTTGGTGGTTCCTTTTAAAATGAGACTTCAATATTCCAAGGTAAGAGGTTTTAGGTTGTAGTTAATATGGTATTTATAGGACTATTTCTCTCTCTACCATTTGTATTTCATATACCTTTGACTATTGGATGTTCTTATAGGCACTATAGTATTGCCAGTGTAACAGTATAGCTTCCGTCCCTCTCCTCGCTCCTCCCTGGGCTCGAACCAGCAACACAACGACAACAGCCACCATCGAAGCAGCGTTACCCATGCAGAGCAAGGGGAACAACTACTAGAAGGCTCAGAGCGAGTGACGTTTGAAACGCTATTAGCGCGCGCTAACTAGCTAGCCATTTCACTTCGGTTACACCAGCCTCATTTCGGGAGTTGATAGGCTTGAAGTCATAAACAGCGCAATGCTTGACGCACAACGAAGAGCTGCTTTCAAAACGCACGAAAGTGCTGTTTGAATGAATGTTTACACGCCTGCTTCTGCCTACCACCGCTCAGTTCGATACTTAGATACTTGTATGCTTAGTCAGATTATATATGCAACGCAGGACACGCTAAATACTATCTAGTAATATCATCAACCATGTGTAGTTAACTGGTGATTATAATTGTTTTTTATAAGATATGTTTAATGCTAGCTAGCAACTTACCTTGGCTTACTGCATTCGCGTAACTCCTTGTGGAGTGCAACGAGAGAGAGGCAGGTCGTTATTGCGTTGGACTAGTTAACTGTAAGGTTGCAAGGTTGGATCCCCGAGCTGACAAGGTGAACATCTGTTAACCTTCCGTTCCTAGGCCGTCATTGAAAATAAGAATGTGTTCTTAACTGACTTGCCTTGTTAAATAAAAGGTGTAAAAATAATAATACATTTAAAAAAAAAAAAAATCGGCCAACTCGGTGTCCAAAAATACAGATTTCCGATTGTTATGAAAACTTGAAATCGGCCCTAATTTATCGTCCATTCCAATTAATCGGTCGACCTCTAATGTGAAGAGCTGAGTTGAAAGATTCATTTTTTAGAAGCGTTGCACACAGGCATAAAAGTTTATCTAATTTACTTAAAACAAAACTCTTCTGAAGGGAGACTTTGTCCTTTTGTGGCTATTTACACTGAACAAAAATATAAATGCAACGTGTTTGTCCCATGTTTCATGAGCTGAAATACAAGATCCCAGAAATGTTCCATATTCACAAAAAGCTTGTTTCTCTCAAATTTTGGGCACAAATGTGTTTGTCATTTATAAGTCTTTGCTAGGTAAAGCCCTGCTTTATCTCAGCTTACTTGTCACCATAGCACGCGCTCCAGCAGGTATATTTCACTGGTCATCCCCAAAGCCAACACTTCCTTTGGCCACCTTTCCTTCCAGTTCTCTGCTGCCAATGACTGGAACGAATTGCAAAAATCACTGAAGCTCATATGTCCCTCTCTAACTTTAAGCATCAGCTGTCAGAGCAGCTCACTGATCACTGTACCTGTATACAGCCAATCTGTAAATAGCACACCCAACTACCTCATCCCCATATTATTACTTACCCTCTTGCTCTTTTGCACCCCAGTATCTCTACTTGCACATCATCTGCACATCTATCACTCCAGTGTTAATGCTAAATTGTAATTATTTGGCCTATTTATTGCCTACCTCCCTACTCTTCTACATTTGCATACACTGTACATAGATTTTTCTATTTTTCTCTAATTGACTGTACGTTTGTAACTCTGTTGTTTTTGTTGCACTGCTTTGCTTTATCTTGGCCAGGTAGCAGTTGTAGATGAGAACTTGTTCTCAACTGGCCTACCTGGTTAAATAAAGGTGAAAAAATAAATGTCCCTGTTAGTGAGAGGCCACTTGTCACACAACACAATGCCACAGATGTCTCCGGTTTAATTGAATGTAAATTTCTCTTCCACAATACTTTTTTTTAAATCCCCAATTTCGTGATATCCAATTACAATCTTGTCTCATTGCTGCAACTCCCTAACGGGCTCGGGAGAGGCAAAGGTCGAGTCATACGTCCTCCGAAATATGACCCGCCAAACTGCGCTCATTAACAGCCGCCAGCTTAACCCGGAAGCCAGCTGCACCAATGTGTCAGAGGAAACACTGTTCAATTGATGACTGAAGTCCGGCTGCATGCGCCTGGCCCGCCACAAGGAGTAGCTAGAGCATGATGAGCCAAGTAAAGTCTCCACTAACCTGAACGATGCTGGGCCAATTGTGCGCCTCACTATGGGACTCCCGGTTGTGACACTGCCTGGGTAAGAACCCGGGCCTATAGTGGCGCTTCAGGCAGTGCCACTCGGAAGGCCACTGAGGAGTATTTCTGTCTGTAATAGAGCACATTTGTGGGGGAAAACTCATTCTGACTGGCGAGGCCTGGCTCTCCAGTGGGTGGTCCTGGCTCCCAAGTGGGTGGGCCTATGCCCTCTGAGGCGCCCCTGCCCAGTCATGTGACATCTGTATATTAGAGCCTAATGAATTCATATCAATTGACTGATTTCCTTCTATGAACTGTAACTCAGTAAAATCTTTGTTACGTTTATTTTTGTTCAGTTTACCTCTTTCCCATGCCTCTTAAGACGATGCTCCTTTTTTAAGTGTTTTTCCTTAAATCCTCGCTGAAAGAACGGACCAGGTGAAAGCCATCCTAATGATGAGCTGAATTGTTTACCTGTCAAGTATTTGGCAATCAGTACAGTTGAAGGGGAGAAAATGACTGCTTTTTAAGCTATTAAGGTAGCCATATAGGCTATATATTGACCAACTAGGATGGTCTTGGAATTCTGTGTTTTTGAAATTCGAAATTCTCCTCTCCTCCAGCATTGGGGGCGGCCTATGGCACGGCTAAGAGCGGAACGGGTATCGCTGCCATGTCGGTGATGCGGCCGGAGCTCATCATGAAGTCCATCATTCCTGTGGTCATGGCGGGTATCATAGCCATCTACGGGCTGGTGGTGGCGGTGCTCATCGCCAACAACATTTCAGAGAAAGTCACCCTCTACAAGTAAGAGCTCAGAGATTGCAGATGCTAGTTACCCATTCTCAAGTCTACCGCTAGGCACTGCGTGTCTGAAACTATCTGATTGGTAGTAATATGGTATTTGCTCCACTTGATAGTGGTGGATTTTTCACTATAGTTTTTTTTAAAGAAGTGTTTTAGTGATGTACTACATCTGTAAACTGATGGTCTGCCATCTCTTTGGGATGCTATGACTACAATTGTTTTGAATAAATCTTCCTCTCTTTCCCTCCCCATCTCTTTCTCCATCTCTCCCATATTTCCATCCCCCCTCACTTTTTCTACCCTCTCTCCCATCTTTCTCTATCCCCCACCTCTCTCCTGTAGGAGTTTCCTCCACCTGGGTGCTGGGCTGAGCGTGGGGCTGAGTGGGCTGGCGGCTGGTTTCGCCATCGGCATTGTGGGCGATGCAGGTGTTCGGGGCACGGCCCAGCAGCCCAGGCTCTTCGTGGGCATGATCCTCATCCTGATCTTTGCAGAGGTCCTGGGGCTCTACGGTCTTATTGTGGCTCTCATCCTCTCCACAAAATAGAGAGAGCAAAGTCCATCTGTCCGTCCGTGTACGTCGAGTCAACGCTACGTCATCCATTCCATATATATACATCTAAGAAATAAAGAACAAATTAGAGAGCATGCCTTTACGCCTGGTTCCAAATCGACTCTCTTTAGCCACTTCTTTCCTAGTGACACTACTGAGTCCTTTGTAGATCTAATAGGTTTGAATAAGTGTTAGCAATATGGTAATGGAAAAGCCACAAACCTACCTACATTGCTTATTCATGCCTGTCAGATCTACGAGGGAGGCATCTTGAGGTGTTAAGGGCTGTGTCCCAAATGGCACCATATTCTCTACGTAGTGCACTATTGACCAGAGTTATATGGGCTATAGTGCTCTGGTCAAAAGTAGTCCACTCAATAGGGAATAGGGTGCGATTTGGGACACGGCGTGGGGTTGATTTGAGATTGGGCGTGAAGCGAAAAGCGTCTCCTATTCCAGTCGTATCTCTTTTCCTGTACAGTCGTCCTTGAGTCCACTAGCCAAACCTTTGTGAATGTAGTGACGCTTTCGTCCTGTGCGTGCTTGACTATTGGTTTACCTCCTTCCTCCCAATTTCCTCTCATTTATGTGTCTGCTAAATGGCTTTTATTATTAGTGTTCCTTTGTTTGTTTTTTTCTTTAAATGTCCGAAGAACGGACTGTTGGACAAATCATTTTATTTTTCTGGGGACCATTTTCACATTAAAGGACCTAACTAATACAAGGACAACTCTTTTTTTTTTGGTTTGGTTGTTTTTTTCACTAATTATTTATGAAGATTTTGAAATGTTAATAAAAACAGTTTCATCGAGTTCCCAATGAGATGGAGAGGTGTGTATGTGCGTGTATATATATATCTCTATCTAATAAATATCTGTATAGCTAGATTAATTGCACTGTGGGTAATTGTTCTAAGGGCTTTGAATTCCTCTGGATGCATGTATCCAGTGGAGACTGTCTCTGATTTGCAGATGTTGGAGTGGGACTTTTATGTTTATGGTGGCTGGCATGTAAAAGTGTGTGTGGCGTGTGTGTCTGTTAACTCTAAGACATCATTCTCATTTGTACTGTTGACCTGTAGTACTGGGGTGTAATCAATATTCCAAATGAAAACTAGACAGATTCTATTGGACAGATTCAGGTAGGTCCCCAGTTTGATTCGTAAATTGTTTCCATTGCAAGATGTAATGAGTAAACACCAGCCATGTGGTTGCAGTTGCACACTGGCGGGCCTCATCTGTCTAATATCCAATTAAATCTCAACCACATCTTTTGTTGCATTATTTAATGATTTTCTGAAACTATGGAAGAATGGCTCTATCCATTTGCACTCGTTCTCGTACTCAACCTGGAAGCAGCACAGGGTTAATTGCGTTCACCATCATCTATACAACTGCTCAATAGTTGGAGGGGGAAAAATCTCACGTCACAATACAAGTGTCTAATCATTGGTGCGGCTAGGGTTTGACAATGTATTTTATGTCAGTGTCCTGAAAGTAAATCATGATCGTGAAAGACAGAACAATGAGCCAGAAATTGCACCGGATGTATAAATATGAAGTATTTCCGCTCACTACTAAACGTGGTAATGAGGTGTAGCGAGATGGATTTCGGCCGAAATTCTTCACATTTTCTAATTGATGAAACATTTGATCTCCATACAGTTTTCTGTTTCCAAAAACTAAAATATGTAACCCTTTTCAAGTTTAAAAAAAAATGGTTTAGGAGTGCAAAGGCGAATTGAGTTGCTGCACACGCGCACTTCAGAGTGGGCGTCCCCTAACGGAAAAATTGAAATACATGCTAGAATGCGCCAGTAGGATTTCACTAGCTGATGCTTGGCTCTGCCCATCTCTTCGCTTGTTCCGCTCACTCGGATCCATTTATTCCCATTGGACACGACAGGCTCTGGTCTATCTTGACGTAGCTATAAAACATCTTAGGTATGAAGTTGGGCAGAAACTGAAAGGGCTTGTGAAGAAAAATGTTATTGCAAGAACTGGGAGCTCTTTAAATTTGAGGTGTCCAAATACCTTAGAAAATATGGTAGTAAATCTTGCTAAGACCAGAAGAGCTGAGGAGGAAAAGGTGATCATTAAGATAACTTCCCTTTCTCAGAGGTCCCCAGCTGACCTCCCGGGGAGGAGAAGCTGGAACTAATTGAGTTACAAAATAAACTGGATAATATATAGAAATTAAAAGCAGACGGAGCCTTTATTAGATTGAGGAAAACATGGATTGAGGAGGGAGAACAGAATTCATCCTATTTCTTTAGACTTGAGAAATTTCACTCTAAAAATAACACTATCCATAAATTAAACATTGATGGTGTTATTACAGATGACCAAAAATTAATCTATAAATACTGTAGCAATTTTTACAGAAAATTGTATAGCTCTACTTACTGTCAGGAATCCACAGATGTGTTTTTTTTTAACTCACTGAATAATGTTCACTCTATCAGTGATATAGAATCTTAAAAGTGTGAAGAACTCAAAGTTGAAGAGATTATAGAGTCTATCAAACATCTAAAGAAAAATAAATCACCAGGTGTTGATGGAATTACATCAGAATTTTACAAATTATTTTCTGAACAAGGTGCTCCCTTCCTATTTGAAGTCTTTTTTTAGAGAGTATTAAAAACAAGGCTTATCATGTTCATGTCTATGTAGAAGAAGACTGTAAGGAGGAGGTGGAGAGGACTCAGGGACAGGTATCAGAGAGAGAGAGAAGGGCAGAGAAAGATAAGAGGTATGTGTCAGCAGCTTCAGGCCACCAGCCTTCTGCCACATTCTTTCTTTTCTGGATCCATTTATTGTGCCTAGGGCAACGAGTGGCAATTTTACAGCCAGACCCTCTACTACGTCATCCACAAGTGTTGTCGCCACCGGTGCATCAAGACCCTCAACGTCACCTACAAATGCGACCATCACCTCCACCGGTGGAGTGAGACCCTCTACAACATCATCCACGAGTATGACCACTACCGGTGCAGCCATGGAAGATGATGAAATGGAGGATGCACCTCTGGATCTAGGACCACCTGAGATTATTATGAACCTCACGGAAGTGACCACTGAGGACCTCGTTGAACAGGATATGGCCGTGGAGAGAAACGAAGAGAAACAACATCACACCAGGCGTCATCGGAGGTACCAGCCCCCAGATCCACTCAACTCATTTCAGCAGAGGCTCTCCTCCAAGCCGTCGAGAGGGATGCAGCCCAACCTGATGCTCACAGGATGGAGGATGAAGAGACCCTCTTTGCCATGAGCCTGGTGCCAACACTGAAGAGGCTGCCTCAGCAAAGAAAAGCGGCAGTCAAGGTTAAAATGTATCAGCTGCTTTTCGAAGCCGAGTTCAATGGTAAGTTTTTTTTCTCTCCACATCACAGGTAGTGTCATAAGTGTGCGACAGTGAAGTAAAGTAGGTCATTTTTACAGTATAGTCATGTGGGTCAATTGGTATTTCAGATCAAAGTATTAATACGAGGCAAATGTATAGCTGTTGTTTCTGGGTTAGAAAATATCCTAAAACAGTTTGCTGTCGGAATATCTGCCTGTCATATTCATCTTTTGATCTGAAATACAAATTCTATGAGTAAACAGCAAGTATTACCAATTTTACCACACTGTTCCTATATTTATGCCACTAACTACACTATGCAAGCAGTATTTAGTTAACATAAATCTCACCTTTTATGTTGTCATATTATGTTAAGCTTGTATGTGTTGTTTTTCTCTTCCCTTTCAGAAATGGAGTCAATTTAGCCGACCAGCTCACAGGAAGGACAGGAAGAGGAGAGGAGTTGCCGGGGCCGACCAGCTCACAGGAAGGACAGGAAGAGGAGTTGTCTGGTTGTTGTTTTGACCTCCCTCATTTGTACCTTTCTTTTCACACACGTCAGTTCCGTTTAAATTCAGTCAATTCATAAAGTCATTTGTTTATAAAGTCTTAGGATAGCATTCATTATTAGTGTTACATAGATTTCTGAATTGAAACTCAATACGGAGTTTTTACAGATGCTCTTGGTTCTCTTACAAGACTAAAGGTCAATATATTTATTTAATTTAAAACCACTTGAAAACCAGGGTGTTGAAACTTTTTGTGAAGTTATGTTCCATCGACTGGTCCGTGACGTCCAGGGGCCATTTGTTTGTTTAGCTGTGTTATGGCTACATATGATTCCCTTTTTCTCAGAGACAGAGACACACACACACCTCTTCGTACCTCAGATCTCCAGTGCCCTGCCCTCTCTCTCTTTATGGCCATGTCTGAAGTTCCCCTACTACGTCTAGGCTTTCTGAGTAGTCCCCGTATCGGTCTGCAGTTGTGCCAAAAATACATGCTCTTGCTGTTCTCTTACAGATTACAGGCTACACATTCATCTAAAAATAATAATAATCATTTACACGCACGCACACACCTCTTTCAATAGTTCTATTTTTTTAAACATTTTTACAACACACATACCTGTCATGTTCTTTCCTGTACTTGAATAATTATTCAATTATAATGTTTTCATAGTCAGTTGTTTCAGTTGTTTATTAATATCTAATTTAGACTTAATCTGCTTATTTCTTCCCTACACCTTTTCTGATCTAAAACAAGATGAAAGTAAAAACACATTCTCTTCCTAATTAGTTTTTTTTCCACCTGTATTTTGTCAGGCCAACATGGTGGTAAACTGTACTATTTGTATGAACCCTAGGTTACCCTTTCCCTTTGTTATCATATTAACTGTATGTCGTATAACCTCAATTAGTGCTCCCGCTCACCTGATGTACTATGCCAGGTGTGTATAATACTGACGTTAATGGGAGAGAGAAGGGGTTAAGGTGTGGTTTTTACTCCCAAATTGAAAAATGCAATTTTATGGACAACGGTGGATGGTTCTAAAATAAGCTTTGTGTTATGGGGCTCTTAATTAAAAGAGCCATTTCACTCCACGGCATACTGCCATGGGACTTCACCTGCTGGCGATGAGAAGTAGGTGGTCAGCTTCTCCCTCACCTGGAGTGCCTGTCTGGGGGCGTTGTTGGCACCTGCCCTGGTGACATCAGGAAGGTGACCATTTGGCGTGCCCATCTCCATCCGGAGCGGCTCCTGGAATTACCTCCTCCGCAGGTAGTTGTGGAGAACACATGTGGCCTTCACGCAGGCATCAACATTTGAGGGGCTGAGACCAAGCACTCTCCAATATATTCTCCATCAGGCTTCCAGAATCCCAAAGGCGCATTCAACAACTAACCTTGCCCTGGACAGTCGTTTGCTAAAGATCCTTACAGGCTTTGGCAATGGCAGCTGGCATGCAGCGTAGGGCCTCATGAGGTTGGGTCTTAAAGGGAAGGCCTCATTGCCGACGAAGACGTGGTGGTCAGGTCCCAGGTCTTCAGCCCCAGGGAGTGATGCAGGTAGTGAAATATACAGGGTGCCATCCTGAAGTGCCTGGCCAAAGGCAGTCTCGGAGGGTCACGCCATCACTTCCCTTGCCGTAAGCACCAACATCGACAACACGGAAACAGTAGATGGCATCTACTACAGCCAAGAGTACAACTGAATATGTACCCTTGTAGTTGTAGAATTGCGAACCTGAGCACCGTGGAGCCTGGATTACTACATGTTTCCCGTCAATGGAGCCAAGACAGTTGGGGAAATTCCACCTCTCCAGGAACTCGGCAGTGATGGCCCTCCAGTCTTCCTCCTTGGGGACAGGCATGTTTTCACCAACCAGACAGTCCCAAATGGCTTGTGCCACAGAGGGGACAATGCCTGCCACCGCGTGGACCATCCAACTCGGAAGCTGAATCCTATGGTCCTGTAGGAGTCCCCTGTCGCCAAGAATCTAAAATATAATTCAAAATAATGATCAATATTGTGTATAACTTGAATTCCACCCACATATTATTTCTAGTCATATAGCTACCTCATTACTGTTTATTATGCTTTACTAATTATATTGTAATACTCATC
This sequence comes from Oncorhynchus keta, assembly GCF_023373465.1. NCBI lineage: Eukaryota > Metazoa > Chordata > Actinopteri > Salmoniformes > Salmonidae > Oncorhynchus > Oncorhynchus keta. The sequence goes on from NC_068425.1 coordinate 1,041,570, forward strand.
AACCATCATTAACAATGCCTTGAAACAGTACAATTCAGTCTATGACTATATCAATAAACTGTAGTCCAGGCCAACTCTACTCTTAGAAAGAATGGTACTATCTATTTAAAAGGGTTCTCTGGCTGTCCCCATAGGAGATCCCTTTTAGGTTCCAGGTAGTACCCCTTTTGGTTCCAAGTAGAACCCTATTGGGTTCCATGTATTAAGTATTATACCTGGAACTAAAAATGGTTATCCTATGGGGAAAGCAGAAGGACACTTTTGGAACCTTTTTCACTAAGAGTGTATGTGAGTCCAATAAGAATGTCATGAATGACTAACTGTCTTGAACAACCATGGGTCCTGGAGAAGACTAGCCTACCTTCATCAGGGCAGAAGGCACCTTTCTTTTCATTTGGTAACATTGTATAATTCAAAAAGGATTATAAACCAATTTTGGGAAAAGTTATAGTCCCAATGAACATTCTGTAAAAGTACATCTAATGTCAAAAGAGGGACTATTAACTAGAGCCCTTTAGCTAGTTAGGTTGCACATAAAAACAATGTATCAAATAATCAATTATGGTATCAAAGGCTTTAAAAATGTACTAGAGTGTAGTTTACCGGAGACAAAAGGCCAGGCGTTCAACTGGGCTGATGGACTCCCGGTAGTTGGTATCCATCCGGGTGATCCTGGCTCCAACCATCTGGAGCAGGTGATCGAACTGGCTTCGGTCCAGACGAAAGTAACTTCGGAATTTCCTCTCCAAACAGTCGAAGCTCTTGAATTAGACGGTGGAACTCCCCTGCCTGCTTTCGGGACTTTAGCCATCTCTGGACCCACACAGACCTGCGCTTTCTGCGGGGCTGGTCCCGGCCCAACAGCGCGATTAAGACCATTGTTGAAAGAGCCTCCTCTGCTATCTTGACTATTTATTATTGCATTTCGCTCCAAAACTGCATTTTGGATGGAAATTATATTATAGGCTCTCACAATTAATTTGTGGATGTCATCGAATAAATAATATACTTGGCAAATAAATTAATAAAACATGTAAAGAAATTATGCAATCAAACTGTTTTTATGTAATCCCACATTTTTACTGAATATGTGTGCAAAAAAAAAATCTACATTCATATTTTGCTACTTTCTGTCAAATCTACGCAAACAATTTGATGCACCACACAGAACGCACTGCCTCTGCAACGCAATGCTGCAAGGGAATGCAGCGTTTCATTGGAAATGAATGTACTTCTGGTGTATCGAAACGCAAAACACAGTCGGTGTGTTCGAAGCGTTAAGGGAAAAAAATGTACGTTGTAGTCTCAAACCCAGGCCTGGTCTGTTTTGTAAGCGTTCCCGGAAGTCTCGCGATGTTGCGCCTCTGGGCTGAGAAACTCATTACTCTGTTGGCCGACTAGCATGTACTGAACTGCAAATGTACTGTACTTAACTGCAAATGTTTGATTAAGATGTTGGCATATTCAGTCCTGTGATGTTTAACGAAGACCGAGGGATTATTTTTAAGTGTAAAACAGGAAGCGGACGACTGGCAAGCTGGTAACGTTACAGTACAGGTACATTAGCAATCGCGCTAACGCTATCCAGCTAGGTACTTGCTAGCTAACGTCAACAAAAACATGTTGGAGAAAGGTTACTAACTGGATATATGTAACTAGTTATGATGCATATTATTTCCAAAATTCTTGCCATGGTGTAAATGTGTAGTTCTTGACCAAGGAGGCACAGATAGCCGGTTAACGTTAGTTAAATTGACAACATGTTGCAGCACGTTATGGCTGTTCCGCTAGCCAGCTAACGTTAGGCCCAAAACGTACCCGACGAAATGCACGAGATGATTGATTGCATGATCTAATCAGTGGCCTCGTCACTTAATTTGATTAGATATTTTATGCACAGCAACTAGGTAAGTAAAATACAGCTAGCTAAAATATGTGCATGACAGGTGTGTGAAGTGTACAGTAGCCAGGGTTGCCAGGTGAAGCTAAAATGTTTAGCCCAATTACCACTCAAATCCCATCCAAAAGGCTTGGAAAACTAACCCACATTTTTCCCACCCAGTAAGAGAGGAGTTGTAACGTAGTAACGTGAAACGACGTTAGAAGCATAATTCGGGTTTCCTCAAAATAATTATCGGAAGTTACGATATTGCTTAATCATAGCAGTCAAACCGACATCCATTGATGGAAAAATTATCTGCCGAGTTTAATAAGGGTTAATTATATTTTCTCTTGCCACATTCAAATTCCTTTATTATGTCTTATTATGTCATAAGGCACAAGGGGTATGGTATATGGCCAATATACCATGGCCAAGGGCTGTTCTTACGCACTAAACAACGGGGAGTGCCTGCAGACAGCCATGGTATATTGGCCAAATACCACAAACCCCCAGAGTGCCTTATTGCTATTATAAACTGGTTACCATTAATTAGAACGGTAAAAAGTAATGTTTTGTCATACCTGTGGTATATGGTATGATATTACCACAGCTTTCAGCCAATCCACATTCAGGCATTGAACCTGGTTTATTTTATGTAAATAAATCCCCTTTTTGCATGTGCATAACTATAGATAAATCTGACAGAAGAGTTTGAGTGATGAAAGTTAGACAGAGGATCTCAATCTCTGAGCAAGAAACACTTGAATGAACATAAAACATTCTGGCAATTGTGCTTTTATGTGCCAAATATTAAGACTGCAAACCATTATAAATGGCCCATTTGCGAGATTGACTTGTCATTTCAATAGGCATAGTCTACAGACACAAATGTGGGTTTATGAATGCAATGACAGTTTGCTTAGCTAAAGGCTGGTATCCTATAGCCCCGTATAGGCCTACATCTAATTTCAGATAGTCTACAGTATCCTAAATAAGATGTAGGCCAGCTGTAAACTGAACGATTTAGCAGCTTGCTAAATTCAAATTAAGACTAATTAATGAATAGCGAGGCGATTTCGTCACAAGTGCTTGTTTCCCAATAGCCTGCTGGAATAGGCTACTGAGGATGGGGTCATAATTTCAATCACTCAGTTAAATATGAATAATATGCATATGAACTGAATATGCTTGTCAACAACAGCCAGTGTTTAATTTTAATTTGTTTTACCTGTAGCCTAATCTGACAACTGTTACCGTTAATCGAATGTGTTCATAATAACACAAGGCTACATCAACAAACTGAAGTCATAGGCTATTTATTACATTGCTTTGCCAGGTCCAGGTAGGCTACACAAGTGGCACAAATTGATTTGCAATGACTCCAGTGAAATCGTCATTTAATTTCAGCATATTTATTGTATCAAATGGTAGCCTACGATGGTATATACATGAATAGGGTACTTGATGGCCAACAGAGGCAAATTTGTAATTCTCCACATTTAGCCAAAGTCAGTTTCAATGAGGACTTTCCCCCCATAAAAAGAACCACGTGAGGGAGTTTCATAACTTCCACTTCAAATTTCCACTCGGGTAGCCCCCGAGACCCAAGAACTGAGCATGCATAAAGCACTGCGCTTGATACCTTTTTCTTTAAGTAGTCAATGTTGGAATGGAGTTTAAACCACCTGAGTGAATTTATGTAATGCGCTCTAGTGCGTTTTCCACTACTTTTGTAACAGGTTCTGTACTGGTAGCTTTTTGCGTTGTGTTCTGGTATTTTTCGTAGCTGTCTACTTACCACAACAGACCGATGCTGGCACAAATTCAATGAGCTGTATACCAGCATAAGCAAACAGGAAAACGCTCATCCAGAGGCGGCGCTCCTAGTGGCTGGGGACTTTAATGCAGGGAAACTCAAATTCATTTTACCTCATTTCTATCAGCATGTTAAATGTGCAACCAGATGGGAAAACATTTCTAGACCACATTTACTCCACACACAGACGTGTACAAAGCTCTCCCTCGCCCTCCATTTGGCAAATATGACCGTAATTCTATCCTCCTGATTCCTGCTTATAAGCAAAAATGAAAGCAGGAAGCACCAGTGACTAGGTCAATAAACAAGTGGTCAGATTAAGCAGATGCTAAACTACAGGACCGTTTTGCTAGCACAGACTGGAATATGTTCCGGGATTCTTCCAATGGCATTGATGAGTACACCACATCAGTCACTGGCTTCATCAATAAGTGCATCGATGACGTCGTCCCCACAGTGACTACGTACATACCTCAACCAGAAGTCATGGATTCCAGGCAACATTCGCACTGAGCTAAAGGGTAGAGCTGCCACTTTCAAGGAGCGGAAATCACGCTATGCCCTCCGACAAACCATCAAACAGGCAAAGCGTCAATACACAATTAAGATCGAATCATACTACACCGGCTCCAATGCTCGTCGGATCTGGCATGGCTTGCAAACTATTACAGACTACAAAGGGAAGCACAGTCGAGAGCTGCCCAGTGACACTAGCTTACCAGACGAGCTAAATAACTTCTATGCTCGCTTCGAGGCAAGTAACACTGAAACATGCATAAGAGCATCAGCTATTCCGGATGACTGTGTGATCACGCTCTCCGCAGCGGATGTGAGTAAGATCTTTAAACAGGACAACGTTCACAAGGCAGCAGTGCCAGACGGATTACCAGGACGTGTACTCCGAGCATGTGCTGACCAACTGACAAGTGTCTTCACTGACATTTTCAACCTCTACCTGTCTGTCCATCATACCAACATGGTTCAAGCAGACTACCACAGTCCCTGTGCCCAAGAGCACTATGGTAACCTGCCTAAATGACTACCGACCCGTAGCACTCACGTCTGTAGCCATGAAATGCTTTGAAAGGCTGGTCATGGCTCACATCAACACCATTTTCCCAGAAACCCTATACCCACTAAGCTAAGGACCCTGGGACTAAACACCTCCCTCTGCAACTGGATCCTGGACTTCCTGATGGGCAGCCCCCAGGTGGTAAGGGTAGGTAACAACACATCTGCCACACAGATCCTCAACACAGGGGCCCCTCGGGTGCGTGCTCAGTCTCCTCCTGTACTCCCTGTTCACTCATGACTACATAGCCAACCACGACTCCAACACCATCGTGGCCATGCACGCCTCCAACTCAATCATCAAGTTTGCGGACGACACAACAGTGGTAGGCTTGATTACCAACAACGACGAGACGGCCTACAGGGAGGAGGTGAGGGCCCTCGGAGAGTGGTATCAGGAAAATAACCTCACACTCAACATCAACAAAACTAAGAAGATGATTGTGGACTTCAGGAAACAGCAGAGGGAACACCCCCCTATCCACATTGATGGAACAGTAGTGGAGAGGGTAGTAAGTTTTAAGTTCCTCGGCATACACATCACAGACAAACTGAATTGGTCCACCCACACAGACAGCATCATGAAGAAGGCACAGCAGCGCCTCTTCAACCTCAGGAGGCTGAAGAAATTCGGTTTGTCACCAAAAGCACTCACAAACTTCTACAGATGCACAATCGAGAGCATCCTGTCGGGCTGTATCACCGCCTGGTACGGCAACTGCTCCGCCCACAACAGAAGCGAAGAAATTCTGTATCACCGCCTGGTACGGCAACTGCTCCGCCCACAACAGAAGCGAAGAAATTCGGCTTGTCACCAAAAGCACTCACAAACTTCTACAGATGCACAATCGAGAGCATCCTGTCGGGCTGTATCACCGCCTGGTACGGCAACTGCTCCGCCCACAACAGAAGCGAAGAAATTCTGTATCACCGCCTGGTACGGCAACTGCTCCGCCCACAACAGAAGCGAAGAAATTCAAGGCTCTCCAGAGGGTAGTGAGGTCTGCACAACGCATCACCGGGGGCAAACTACCTGCCCTCCAGGACACCTACACCACCCGATGTCACAGGAAGGCCATAAAGATCATCAAGGACAACAATCACCCGAGCCACTGCCTGTTCACCCCGCTATCATCCAGAAGGCGAGGTCAGTACAGGTGCATCAAAGCTGGGACAGAGAGACTGAAAAACAGCTTCTATCTCAAGGTCATCAGACTGTTAAACAGCCACCACTAACATTGAGTGGCTGCTGCCAACACACTGACTCAACTCCAGCCACTTTAATAATGGGAATTGATGGGAAATTATGTAAAATATATCACTACCCTCTCTAAACAATGCTAACTAATATAATGTTTACATACCCTACATTATTCATCTCATATGTATACGGATATATTGTACTCTATATCATCTACTGCATCTTTATGTAATACATGTATCACTAGCCACTTTAACTATGCCACTTTACATACTCATCTCATATGTATATACTGTACTCAATACCATCTACTGTATCTTGCCTATGCCGCTCTGTACCATCACTCATTCATATATCTTTATGTACATATTCTTTATCCCCTTACACTTGTGTCTATAAGGTAGTAGTTTTGGAATTGTTAGCTAGATTACTTGTTGGTTATTACTGCATTGTCGGAACTAGAAGCACAAGCATTTCGCTACACTTGCATTAACATCTGCTAACCATGTGTATGTGACAAATACAATTTGATTTGATTTGGTAGGCCTAATCACAGACTGGTGAGATGGCCTATAGAGAGGTGGTCAGAGACCTGACTGCGTGGTGCAAGGACAACAACCTTTCAACATGACCAAGACAGATTATTGTGGACTACAGGAAAATGGGGACCGAGCATGACCCCATTCTCATCGACGGAGCTGTAGTGGAGAAGATTTAGAGCTTCAAGTTCCTTGGCGTCCACATCACCAACAAACTAACATGGTCCTAACGCACCAAGACAGTCATGAAGTAGGCACAACAAAACCTATTCCCCCTCAGGAGACTGAAAAGATTTGGCATGGGTCCTCAGATCCTCAAAATGTTTTACAGCTGCACCATCGAGAGCATCCTGATGGGTTGCATCTCTGCCTGGTATGGCAACTGCTCAGCCTCAGTGCAAGGCACTTCAGAGGGTAGTGCGTACAGTCAAAGACTCCAGCCAAGTCATAGACTGTTCTCTATGCTACCGCACGGCAAACGGTACCGGAGTGCCAAGTCTAGGTACAAAGAGGCTTCTATAAACAGATTCTACCCCCAAGTCATAAAACTCCTGAACATCTAATCAAATGTCTACCCAGACTATTTGCATTGCCCCCTCCCTTCTACGCCGCTGCTACACTCTTATCTATGCATAGTCACTTTAATAATTACCTACATGTACATATTACCTCAACGTTATTCTGTACCGGTACCCCCTGTATATAGCCCCGCTATTGTTATTTACTGCTGCTACTCTTTTTAATTATTTGTTATTCTTATCTTTTACTTTTTTGGGGGGAGGGCTATTTTCTTATCTGCATTGTTGGTTAAGGGCTTGTAAGTGAGCATTTCATTGTAAGGTCTACACCTGTGGCAAATACAATTTGATTTGAAGGTGGGAGGGAAATGAAAGCTCTGGACACAATTCTGCGGGTTGTCTCTCTTTTAATGACTGCATGGAATGCAAACGTTAATGCTGCCATCTGGACTCATGCACAAGTGTAATTGCCTCTCTTCAACACGCTTTGAGAACTCACATCAACAAAAAAAAATACATTGTACATTATATTATACATGTTAATATTTTCAAAAGACTAACATTTCATAAATGTTGTACACTAATAATTTTCTAATATGTGCAAAATATTTATTTGAATGTACTATTATACCCGAGGCATACTAATGAGGCAACAATGCCATTCCTGGCATGACCGGACAGGTAACAAAATGAACGACACAACTAACTAACTAGGCACAACATGAAATACAAAAACATCACATTTCACAACATACCTGCGTGGAATGGCTACAAATCCAAGGCAAACGTTAATGCTGACGTCTGGACTCTCATACACAAGTATATTTTCCTTATAAAAGATAATGCCAGAAAATCGTCAGCAAAGAGACTCTCTCCCTCTCTCTCTCTAAGCTAACGGTAGCTGGGCTAGCCTTGTAAAGTTGCACTCAAATGATCCCCATTCACGCTAATATATATTCCTACCGACAGTAGTGAAACAACATTTGTGAACATTTGCTAACATGTACATTCAACACATACCTCTCCTCATCACACTTTGAGCAAACTGAGGAGTAAAAGTATGGCTCCTGTTGATGACATCACAACATCACAATTTAGAAAATGAATACAATAAAATGGTTCACTCTTGAAAGTAGTGTAATGCATCTCAAAATAAAAATAAATGATGAATTTTCGGTGAAAATATATTTTACACCTGTTACACTTTGTCTCCATTATTTCTTGATGTGCATTCTAGCGTATTATTATGATTATGGATAAAGGTTTAGAAATAACTCTCCATAATGACAATCTAAATGGCCTACCTACAACTGGTAAAAAGTTGTCACAACGTGCACACGTGCTGCTCTCTCCTCTCGCACTACATGACTGTTGTGCTCTCTCAACAAACAAACATACAACCTCCTCCGGCCCTCCCCACCAATCACTCACTCAGCATCAGCCTGACTCATTGCCTAACAGTCAGCAACAGATCAGTGAATTTTTAAGAGAAATGCCTGAAGATGAAACAACCTCTCTAGTAATACCTGACCGAATAGGGCTATAACATGACAAAGTCCACGGCCAGGTTTATCAGTGTAGTGCGCCACATCATCCCATGGGATCTGTCAAGACTGCACACAGATAAATATCATAGAAATATTCTAGTTCCTACACATCACCTTATATATTCAAACAAAATGGGCCTTTTATACGCAAGTGGGCAGCAGCATGCTCATGTCAGTCTAGAACGCAAATGTCATCTTCCTAGTAAGGACTGCAATCATTTTGGGAGTCGAGCAAGAGTCGACTACTTTCAACTCCAAAAATCCTGGAGTCGTGCACCACTAGTTTTGCAATGGGAGTAAAATAGTAAAATAGTTATAGTGGGCAGAACCAAGCACAAGCATTTTATTTGCACATTTATGTTTGGGGAACGGCCTACTCGGAAGTACGTGTGCTATAAGTAAATTCGCTCTTGTACTTCTAAACAATGCATTTTTTTAAAACTCTGGCAAGGGGTGAAGTCTACAAACAGTCTATTCTGTTAAAGATTTTAGTTTTGGAAACAAAACTGTATGGTGATCAAATGTTTAATCGATGAGAAAATTAGCAGAATGATGGCCAAAATCCATCTTGCGCCATCTTCTCACACTGCTGGCCACTGGACTTCCTCATATCACCATATTTGGCAGTGAGTGGAAACAGCAACTGGATGCTTCATATTTATACAGCCGGTGAAATATCTGGCTCATTATTCTATCTGTTGCATTGGTGCCCCTTTAGCAAACCGGAACTGTGATAATTTGTTTAAATGGTAAACGGCCTGAATGGGAAATCCTAATTTATGCATAATTTTTGGTGTGGTTAGGCATCAGTTAGCCTTAGATGTACTGTTAACCCCCTAGTCGATTGATGCACCCGTGCATCAGTCTAACATAATAAAAATATCCCCTTCAAAATCCGTCTAAGATAAACATGTTTTTTTGTTGTTGAAATTTTACATAGGCTCAATCCACCACATCCGCCTGTGTCGGCCTTCTGCATCACTGTTTGTCAGACCAGGAGAAATCCAGAAAATCGGTCTTCTCACAAAGCCTTGCCTCTGTAGCATCCAAACGGTTTGGCCTACAAACTAATAGACGGGTTGGTTGTTTAGCAACAAAACCAACACGTGCGCAACTATGAGGCAAAACAGAAAGGGTTGGCTTAGATTGTTGACAACATGTAAACTGTATTTTGTCTCCAATGTCTGTTAAAAACATAAATACATTTGCACAATGAGCACCTGTTGTCTCACATGGTTACGATTGTTGGTTAGCTAGCTAGCAAATTTTTGCAGTCTACAAATCCACCCAAGAAAAAAATCGTCCCACGGCTGAATCTATTTGATGATCCCTGGCTTAGACTTTGAGGTTAAGGAGCCTACCGTTACTCTGAAGGTCCTTGGGGACCTTAAAGAGTATCTTAAGAGGTAGACTGGCTTTGGCAGCCAAAGCCAGTCTAAATTCTAAACCTGAATTTATTCTAAATTGCGATATGGTTCTAGAAACATAAAGCCCTTTACTTTCATATCGCGTCAATATCATTTCACAAATGTGAAGTATACACTTTCAACTGGCTTTATCACAGTTGCAGCCTCCAGTGTTGTTCAGTGACAACACGTTTCTGGCGGCCTTCTTCCATTACACAAAGGTGTTAGGAGCATGCTAGAGAGCTAATTAGCACAGGTGGTCCCTCTGTCTTCCGTAAACACACTGTAACATGTAGATGGCGGTGTGGAAACACTAATCCTATAAAGACGTGTGTGTATCCATTTATCCTTTTTGTTTTTTGAAAATGATTTCTCGCTGATAGGAAATATAAAGTCCTTATGCTTCCAAAACCATACCACAAGCGATGCGTGTTAATGTTCAGACCGAGCGTCGGGGCTCTCAAAGTACTAAATAAAGGGTCTGAAAACTTATGTAAATGTGATATTTCAAACTGTTTTTGCTATGTCATTATGGGGTATTGTGTGTAGATTGATGAGGTGGGAAAACGATTTATTAAATTTTAGAATAAGGCTGTAACGTAACAAAATGTGGAAAAAGTGAAGTGGTCTGAATACTTAGCAAATGCACTGCATTTCACATTTTTGCCTACTTTATAAAAATGTCAACTTCTGGAGCTCATAGTCAAAAGTAATGCACTGAATAGGGTGTCATTTTGGATGCAACCTTTGTCCATCTAACTCTCCTGACTCCTCCCTCCCCCAGGTGTCCTGCTGCAATGTCAAGGCGGAGCAGGAACAGCCGGGCATGGCGTTACGTATGGAGTGGAATACGGCGAGACGCTGATTCCCGAGTGCAGGTACTGGCCTCAGAGAGTCAGGAGTGGGGCTACGAACGCTTACAGGTAAGGGTCGGTTTGTGACGGACGTAGACCAGGGGTGTGAAACTCATTGCATGGAGGGCGGATTGTCTTCTGTTTTTTCCTTTCAATTTGTGTCCAATTAAGACCTAGATAACCAGGTGAGGGGAGTTCCTAACCAATCAGGGACCTAAGGCTAGTTGATCAATCAAGTAGAAGGGAGGAGCGAAAATCCGCAAACAATTGGCCTTCCATGGAATGAGTTTGACACCTCTGACGTAGATGGTTCCATTGTGCCAGAAATGCGGAGTCAAGCACAGCTGACATATTTGAGCACTGTTAGGTACTGTTTGTAAATTGCGTTTGTACCCTCTGCAGTACAGTGACTCAGACTCTGAGCCAGACTACCGGCTCGTGGTGCCACCGGTCCCCAGTGCCGTGCCCGTTACCGGAGAGTCGTACTGCACCTGCGACTCCCAGGCAGAGCCCAGCTGCAACCCACGTCTCCGGGGCTTCCACCGCATCAAAGACTGCCACTGTGGAGAGGAAGACCAGGGTGAGGATGGGAAGGGCAGGGTGGAGAAACTAAGGTGGTGTTCAGAAGGGCACACCGTAGCAGAACTTGTTTTTTATTGGTCAAGTTCAGGTAGTCCCTTCAGGTATTTCACACGGTTTCTGAGGGTTTTCATCTGTTTCATGCCCAAGCTGTATCAGGGTGTTCCCAAAGTTAAACTCTCACCATTATTTGCTTATTAAAATATCTAAGTGTCTGAGATGTTGCAGGTCAACTGTCATTGGATCCACTGACCTCTTGACATTGCAGACTTCGACTGGGTGTGGGACGACAGTAACCGCTCCACGGCCACGTTGATGACCTGCGACAACCGCAAAGTCAACTTCCACACAGAGTACAGCTGTGGCACAGCGGCCATCAGAGGTTCCAAGGAGCTGGCAGATGGCCAGCACTTCTGGGAGATCAAGATGACATCACCAGTGTACGGGACAGACATGGTGAGGCTCCATCCATCATTTCTCAGGAGACAGGATTAGAATGATCAGTGGAGTCTGGTGTCACTTTAAATAGGAGGACGGGCATATTTAATGGAATGAATGGAGCTGTTTTCATTCCATTCCAGCCATTACTATGAGCCTGTCCTCTAATTTCTCTCTTCACCAGCCTCCACTGCTGGGGGATGGGGCTTAGGCGTGTAAGACCTTAGGAAGTTTAGTAGTTTCTCTTTCCTAAAGCTTATTTTGTGAACCTTTTGCATTTTGTATAATGGTGAGCATATTGATTACTGTTCTATTTTTATATGTGATTAAGGTGAACATGTTGAATGAAGACTTTTGATGTTGTGTAGATGGTAGGCATCGGAACCTGTGACGTGAACCTGGATAAGTACAGACATACCTTCTGCAGCCTGTTGGGGAAAGATGATGACAGCTGGGGTCTCTCCTACACTGGTAAAACCATATAATCCATCAGATAGTACTTATCACAAGCATTCCTGGGTTCATATAGTATTAGTTTATTTCACATATGTTCAGCGTTTGATTGAGTGGTGCCTGCTTTGCTGGACAGGGTTTTCACTTTTGGAGCTATCGTATTTGTGCCAGGCAAGCTCAATCAAGCATAGCTCAAAAGAACAAATACTATTTGAACCCATGCCCTTGATTACAAAACATACACAGTAAAATCATCACCCTGTGTTGCCTGTTTTTTTGTTTTCTTTAAAAAGAAAAGGAAAGCCACACACTACCTAGTAACTCCGATGCAGGGTTGTCAAACACTGCGGTTTGCAAGTGTGTGGAGCGATGGGTAATAATGCTTCGAGGGTGGCTGTTGTCGATGTAATCCTGGTTCCGAGCCCAGGTAGGGGCGAGAAGAGGGACGGAAGCTATACTGTTACACTGGCAATACTAAAGTGCCTATAAGAACATCCAATAGTCAAAGGGTATATAAAATACAAAGGGTATAGAGAGAAATAGTCCTACTACAAATAGTCCTACTACAACCTAAAACCTCTTAACCTTGGAATATTGAAGTCTCATGTTAAAAGGAACCACCAACTTTCATATGTTCTCATGTTCTGTGCAAGGAACTTAAACGTTAGCTTTTTTACATGGCACATATTGCACTTTTACTTTCTTCTCCAACACTTTGTTTTTGTATTATTTAAACCAAATTGAGCATGTTTCATTATTTATTTGAGGCTACATTGCTTTTTATTGATGTATTATATTAAGTTAAAATAAGTGTTCATTCAGTATTGTTGTAATTGTCATTATTTCAAATACACTTTTAAAAATCGGCCGATTCAATCGGCATCGGCTTTTTTTTGGGTCCTCCAATAATCGGTATTGGCTTTCAAAAATCATAGTTGGTCGATCTCTATTATGTACAAAGAATTGTCAGGAGCCTGTAAAAAGGCTGCTGTCCATTGCAGTGCCATTCTTATTCCTGGAGCAAATTACTTACCGAGACTAATCTCTGAATGTGCCAATGTTTTATGAATGATTCCTTTAATTTCTGAGCATTTTGAGTAGCGCTTTAGGGAGAATGCAAAAATTATTATTTTTGCGAGACTGTCCTTGAAAGAGTTTCTCTTTGTTTTTTATTTTATCGATGGCAATATTGATCTGACCATTTTTGTATCGCCTTCATAGAATTTTATGTTTATCTCTGTTTCATTTGAAGTCTGATTTGTCTTTTTTTTAAATTCTTTTGATTCTGGGAAGCGGGTGACAGCTATCAGGCTTCAGCAAACTGTTATGATCAGTGGGGTTCTTGTAAAGGTCTGTGTATAGAACATTAACCTCACAAATAATCAAAATATCAAGTAAACTGATTTGATGTGTGTAAGATTGCATAATGAATCTTTGGTCCCCCGAACAAGAGTTTAAGGGATACTTCGGATGTTGGCAATGAAGACCTTTTATCTATTTATCTCCCCAGAGTCAGATTAACTTCTTCGTCCAGTATGGTTTTGACTAGAAGGAATACAGCTTCTGTCCGATTTGACTTTTTGTAGCAGGTTAGGAGATTTGGGTTAAGGTTATGAAAAGGGTTAACTAAAATGCGAAAACATCACTTTTGATGTCAATTTGACAAAAGCTGTTAAGCCATGACCATCCAGTATGAAGGTAGGTCGGAAAGCTGTTCCCATAGACTTCCAGTCATTGCTCTAACGCTAGTTGGCATTTGATGAGCTAACTGGTATGGAAAATTCCAGAATGGAACCAAGATATCAATGTACCATTTCCAAATAATGTTGTGCAAAAAAAATGTTTTTTTTGAGGGTTGAGAGTGGACTGTAACCCACATACAAATTAGCATAATTAGGAGCCATAGGGGATCCCATAATAGTACCCTTCATCTGGATAAAGACATTTTGAAACATGAAATCATTTTGTGTGAGCCTGTTTTGTTTTCCCCTTATAATTGTGAGCGTACCAAGTAATTAGGCGTCACTCTAAAGCGGGAAGGTGGAATAAACCAGTCAGGAGTAGGTTTTTCTGATTGAACACGGTTCTCTATTGAGGGTATTTTGTCAACCAAAAACATTCTAACATAATCAATGAAAAATCTTCCAAGGAAAAACACACATCTTCTTCTCCAGATGAAACAAGAACACAATAGGATAATCTTTAAACTACAACAAACATAAATCACGGGTTTGTCACCATCTTCGTGGTTCTTTCAGCACAGCTTCTCTCTCGGTGGCCATCTTCCAGAGATAGTTTTCTCCCTCTCTGCTGGTTCCATTCTCTCTTTTATAGGGGAAGGAGAGTATCTCATTAGTACCGTCAGCTGTGCTTAATTGACTCTGGTTACCTTGTCTCCCATGCTTTGTTGGGCTACTATCCATGAGCCCAGCCTGCCCTCTAGTGGTCCTTCCACATACCTTCCCCCCCAGGACTGAACCGGAGGGTCGGGCGCCAGACGCACCGTCTTGGTCGCGTCGGGACAGCGCGTCTGCATTCTCGTTCCTCGATCCGGCCCTGTGGATGACATGGAAAGAGAACGGTTGTAAAGACAAAAACCATCTGGCTATTCTGTTGTTATTGTTTCTCTTACCAGCCATCCACGTGAGGGGCGCATGGTCAGTAACTAATGCAAACCTCCGACCCAGTAGGTAGTACCGGAGATAATCGAGGGCCCACTTGATGGCTAAGGCCTCTTTCTCTACGGTCGCATACCTCTGTTCCCGATCGCTGAGTTTCCTACTAATGAAGAGAATCGGCTTCTCTGCTTCACCTTCACCCTGAGCTAGTACGGCCCCGAGCCCTGTATCCGAGGCGTCGACCTGCACAATGAACTCTTGTGAGAAGTCCGGAGCCTGTAGAACGGGATCGGAACACAGGCCATCTTTTAACAATTGAAAGGCCTCTTCCGTCTCGTCTTTCCACTCTACCTGGTTTGGCAGGTTTTTCCTGATGAGGTTTGTGAGGGGTTGGCAATGGTTCCATATCCCGGGATAAAACGGCGATAATATCCTGTTATCCCTAAGAAGGCCCGAACGTCTCGCTTGGTCCGGGGTCGAGGCCAGTCACGAATTGCCCTGGTCTTCTCTGCCTGCGGGCGTATTTTCCCATTCCCCACGGTATACCCCAGGTATTCCGCTTCGGACAGGCCCAGGCAGCATTTATTTGGATTGGCTGTCAACCCTGTGGCTTCCAAACTCACGAGCACCGCACGTAATCGCAGGAGGTGACTATCCCAGTCCTCGCTGTGGATGACCACATCGTCTATGTACGCCGCTGCATACTCTTGATGGGGCCGTAGAATGGCATCCATGAGGCGTTGGAAGGTTGCAGCAGCTCCGTGCAGTCCGAAGGGCATCCTCACATACTGGAAAAGCCCCTCTGGGGTGGCGAAGGCAGCCTTTGGGCGATCCTCCGGAGCCACCGGCACTTGCCAATATCCCTTCGTCAAATCCAGGGTAGTGATGAACTTGGCCTTTCCTAAGCGCTCCAAGAGTTCATCCACACGGGGCATGGGGTACGCATCGAATGTAGAGATGGCATTCACGCCCCTAAAGTCGTTGCAGAGTCTCATACTACCATCGGCTTTGGGGACCAGGACTATGGGACTGGACCACTCGCTCGTCGAGGGCTCGATCACGCCCATCCTCAACATCTCCCTCACCTCTTTCTTAGCGATGACTCGGCGAGCCTCAGGAATCCTGTAAGGGCGGATATGCACTTTCTTGCCGGGTTCAGTGTGGATATGGTGGAACAGGACATCTGTTTGTCCTGGGAATGGAGAGAATATTCGACCAAAGTTCATAATCAGCTTGTCTAGCTGTCTTGACTGCTCCGGTAGGAGAGTTTGGCCACGGCGCACCTGTGGTAGAGCCTCTTTTTTTTCTTTGCCCTCCAGGGCTATCAAAGCCACCTCCTCCTCTCGTCCATGGTACGTCTTCAGCAGGTTTATGTGATAGAGTTGGACCTTCTTCCTCCTGTCAGGTTGCTTGATGAGGTAATTGACCGGTGAGACCCTTTTCATTACCTCGTAGGGCCCCCTCCACTGCGCCAGCAAGCGATGTTCGGCCGTGGGCACAAGCACCATCACTTTCTCTCCCACGGGGGCTCGCAGATTTATCATAGGCCCGGCCTTGGGTCCTTTGGGCCTTCTCCATATGCTCCTTGACTATGGGCCACACTGCTGACAGGCGGTCTCTCATCAGGGTAACGTGTTCTATTGTAGATCGAAAGGGGCATGGTTGGGTCTCCCAGGTCTCCTTGGCTAAGTCGAGGATTCCTCGACAGGGTCTGCCATAGAGCAATTCAAACGGAGAGAATCCAGTGGATGCCTGGGGTACTTCTCGCAGGGCAAACATTAAGTGTGGGAGAAGCATGTCCCAGTTTTTCCCGTCTCGGGACACCACTCTTCTCAACATGCTTTTAATTGTTTTGTTCAGCGTTCACACAACCCATCTGTTTGAGGGTGGAATATGCTTGTACGTATCTGTTGAACCTGATATAACCGACACAAGTCCTTCATCAACCGGGACATGAACGGGGTTCCTTGATCGGTTAAGATAGTCTTGGGAAGGCCCACACGAGAGAACATCAGGAATAACTCCTTGGCAATTCCCTTTGACGACATGTTACGTAGGGGTATGGCCTCCGGGAACTTGGTAGCATAATCTATAACCACTAGGATGTACTCGTGTCCTCTGGCGGATTTTGGGAGGGGTCCTACGAGGTCCATAGCTATGCGTTCAAAGGGAGTCTCTATGATGGGGAGAGGAATCAAAGGGTTACGTAGGTGTGGCCGTGGGGCTGTACGTTGACATTGATCACACGTCTTACAATACCTGGCCACATCTCGGGTGACACGGGGCCAATAGAATCTCTGCATGATTCTGTCAATCGTCTTGTCTCGTGCCAGGTGTCCTCCTAGGACGTGGGAATGGGCTAACTGTAGAACTGTATCCCTGTATGGTCTAGGCACCATTAGTAATTCCTGGTTTTCCCCCCTTCGTCGTACGACCCAGTATAAGAGACCCCGCCTGATTGCATAGTAAGGAAGAGGGGCTCACCTGATCCGTCGACGTTCCTTCCGTCGATCACCTTCACCTTCCTCATGGCCTCCCTTAGGTCTGGGTCTCTACGCTGCGAGGTGCCGAACTGTCCCTTTAATTCCTGGGGCAGGTCAACCTCAGTAGAGGGATGTGGAGGTTGTTCCACATCCCCATCAGGGAGACCGAGGAGAATCCCTTCCAGGTTCCCTCCTCGGATGGAGCTTCAAATATATCCCTTAGTGCCTGGTTGCTCCTTCCTTCCTGCGTTGTGTATAACCCTTCACAGGTGTCTTCATCGGTGGTTTCCTGGAATATCTGTCGTAAACGTTGGTTCGCTATTTCTTCCTCTGCTGTAGAGGACGAGGACGCGGCTACGTCTCCTTGTAGTACTACTACCTCGGGCTTGGAGGTTCTCTTCTTTCCTGTCCCCCTTCTTCCCGTGCATAACGTCATCTGCCGAAGCTCCTTATATAGGGGACAGTCTCTCCCGATCAATAATGGCACCTTCAGCTGGGGCACTTTCCCTGCCCTGACTGTACACCTTCCTTTTGGAGTGAGAATAGGCAGATTCACAGTGGGGTAATAGTGGGTGTCTCCATGGATACAGGATACGGCTACTTTGTCTGGTAGCAGTGTGGCGGAGGTCACCATCCGCTCCTCTACTAACGTAACCATACTTCCCGAGTCGAGAATAGCTACCACATCTTGTCCTTCAACTCGCACCGGAATCTTTGAGGCTGGGGCTATCTCTGCTAACCAACAGTGTTGTTCCTGCCCCCTCAAAACGGGATGTGTGGGGGTAGGCAGTGACGACTCCGTGACCATGGGCTCATCCTTGCTAGGACATTGTGGGGCATAATGGTTGGGAGACTGACACTTATAACACCGACCCGGCTGTGTGGTGGCTGACTTCTCCCACCTCCTGGAGGGGCTTGGACGTTTCGGTGGCGGGCGCGCCGGGGTGAGTCGTGGTACGGGATTGGAAGACTCCTTCCGTTCCTCCTTGTCACTTTTTAACAACTCCCCTGTAGACCGATATGTTTCCACCGCCTGGGCTATGTCGTCGGCTGACAACGGGTTGGCTTGCCCCACAACCCTTTAAGTCACTGGGTAATTCTCTCAATATCTTGTCCACTACGAGAGTCTCTATCACATGTCCTACTCCCTTTCCAGGTTCTAGCCACTGTTTCGTCGTCGTATTAAGGCGAAGATCTGAGCACGGACGGGTTGATCAGCTGTATAGGTCCATTGATGGAACTTTACAGCCCTATCTCTGGCAGTCAGCTGGTACCGGGACAGGATCTCGGTTTTTAGTCGCCCATAGTCCGCCGCACCCCGGTCAAAAGAGGAGCTAATGCGCTAGCCCATTCTGTGGGCGGCCACTCTTCCAAGGTGGCCGTCCTTTCGAAGGTCATGAGAAAGGCCTCAATATCATCCTCCTTGGAGAGACGAGGTAAGATGGCGTGAGCAGCCGCTCTTGGCCTAACTGTAGGTTCTTCTCGTCGACTGAGCTGTTGTTGCAGGAGTTCTATGGTTGTCTGCTGTGCCGTGATCAATTGTTGTAGTAGGGCGTTATCCATCGTTCTTGAATGGTTCCTCCGGGTCTTCTGGAAGAATATTAATTTACTCACTTATCCTTGTGTCACTCGTCCACCTAATGCCTGCATCCTCCACCAATGTGAGCGTACCAAGTAATTAGGCGTCACTCTAAAGCGGGAAGGTGGAATAAACGAGTCAGGAGTAGGTTTTTCTGATTGAACACGGTTCTCTATTGAGGGTATTTTGTCAACCAAAAACATTCTAACATAATCAATGAAAAATCTTCCAAGGAAAAACACACATCTTCTTCTCCAGATGAAACAAGAACACAATAGGATAATCTTTAAACTACAACAAACATAAATCACGGGTTTGTCACCATCTTCGTGGTTCTTTCAGCACAGCTTCTCTCTCGGTGGCCATCTTCCAGAGATAGTTTTCTCCCTCTCTGCTGGTTCCATTCTCTCTTTTATAGGGGAAGGAGAGTATCTCATTAGTACCGTCAGCTGTGCTTAATTGACTCTGGTTACCTTGTCTCCCATGCTTTGTTGGGCTACTATCCATGAGCCCAGCCTGCCCTCTAGTGGTCCTTCCACATAATGCTAATATGGTCGTCTTCTTCTAGGTCTGTTGCATCATAAAGGAGACAAGGTGAACTTCTCCTCACGTTTCGGCCAGGGCTCAATCATCGGAGTGCACCTGGACACATGGCACGGAACACTCACCTTCTTTAAGAACCGCAAGTGCATAGGTAATTACAGGGGTCAAGGGGACCAGGTGGGGTGAGTAGTGATCTACACATAGTAATTTAATGATGTTTTGCAGTAGCTTGGTGCTAGTTGAACTAAATTCAAATCTTGGTAGCGTTTTGAGTAGTTAATAACTTTTTCGCCATGTAGCGTTGAGGCTAACTACTGGAACTACACTACTTTTTTGGGCAAAAAGATAAGAAAATATGGGTGAGGTAGGAAGTATTTTAATTTATTTTATGGCATCAGGCATGCCTAATTCTCACTTGAAACAGTTTTTGTTAACATTTGACTGTTGCAATTTATAGTCTGACATTTTTCGATTTAGATATCATTTATCACAAAGTAGTTTGGATGTGCTGAACTACTTTGTCAAATTAACTTTAGTGAAGTAAACTAAACTCAGCAAAAAAAGAAATGTCCTCTCACTGTCAACTGCATTTTTTTCCCAGCAAACTTAAGATGTGTAAATCTTTGTCTGAACATAACAAGATTCGACTAACAGAAATTGAATAATGTGTCCCTGAACAAAGGGGGAGGGGGTCAAAAGTAACAGTCAGTATCTGGTGTGACCTCCAGCTGCATTTACTGCATTGCATCTCCTCCTCATGGACTGCATCAGATTTTCCAGTTCTTGCTGTGAGATGTTACCCCACTCTTCCACCAAGGCACCTGCAAGTTCCCGGACATTTTTGGGGGGAATGGCCATAGACCTCTCCCTCCAATCCAACAGGTCCCAGACTTGCTCAATGGGATTGAGATCCGGGCTCTTCGCTGGCCATGGCAGAACACTGACATTCCTGTCTTGTAGGAAATCATGCACAGAACAAGCAGTATGGCTGGTGGAATTGCCATGCTGGAGGTTCATGTCAGGATGAGCTTGCTGGAAGGGTACCACATGAGGGAGGAGGATGTCTTCCCTGTAAAGCACAGCGTTGAGATTGCCTGCAATGACAACAAGCTCGTCCGATGATGCTGTGACACACCGCCCCAGACCATGACAGACCCTCCATCTCCAAATCGATCCCAACGATAAATAAGAATTCGACCATCACCCCTGGTGAGACAAAACCGCAACTCCTCAGTTTACAGACGGTGGGCAAGTAAGGTCACAGTTATGAAAAATTAGGACACAAAAGATGCCTTTCTACTGACTCTGAAAAACACCAAAAGAAATATGCCCAGGGTCCCTGCTCATCTGCGTGAACGTGTCTTAGGAATGCTGCAATTGGTAGCTTGATAAACTATATTTTCAGGGTAGCTTCCCCAACACGGCATGTTAGATGGGTGGTTAGGCAGCATGTAATTAGACGGGCATTAGGGACCAGTTTCACAGACACTGATTTAAGCTTAGTCCTGGGCATGCATGCTCTAAGGAAAATTTCCATTCAAAGTGATGGGACTAGGCTTGATCTGGGATGGGAAAACTGGCGATATAAATCACTTCTACACCTAATTAACATGGAAGGTACCTAGGATTTCTCATATTCCCCCTCTGCATGTACCCAGCTATTTACCCCTGTGCTGCGCCTAGCCTTTTGCTTGTGTTGGGTAATGTGACAGAAAATGGAAACATTTCCATTCTTAACTGGACAGTAAAGTGTGTATTCTATTCTGCAGGCGTGGCGGCTACGGCGCTACAGAACAAGCGTTTCTACCCCATGGTGTGTTCCACAGCAGCCAAGAGCAGCATGAAGATGATCCGATCCTGCTTCACGCCCACTTCCCTGCAGTACCTGTGCTGTGCCCGCCTCCGTCAGCTCCTCCCTGAGTGCCCAGACACCCTGAGCGTCCTGCCGCTGCCCCCTGGCCTGCGCCACCTGCTGCACAATAAGCTGGGCTGGGTCCTCAGCCTCAACAACGGCCTCCTGGGGGCCCCAGAGGGGGAAGAAGGGAGTGTGGGGGGCTTGGGGTCTGACTCAACCCCTACGCCCCCCTTGGCCGGGGCCTTGTCCTCTGAAAGCGATGACTCTGAGGGGTGTTCGTCGGACCCTGAGGCATGTCAGAGGAAGAGATGTCGTTGGACGTGACGGGAATCCGACGTGACCCCCAATGTAAACACATGGGGTGTGTCCTAAATGACACCCTATAGTGCACTACTGGCCAAAGGCCCATAGGACTCTTTGTCAATAGGGTGCCATTTGGATTCAGCCATGAACTGGACTGAATCCCTGCCCCCTCCCTGAGACACACTCAAGTTATAATCCCTTACACACATACGCACGCACACACGTTATCGTTAATGGGTGAACCCAGGACCTGGGGACAGTGTTGTGGAAACATTTTAATCAAGATATGCAACAAGAAGAATGACATGGAATCAATGAAAAGAGACCAAGTGCAGAATTATGTGAATTGTCACCATGCTTCTTCCTTGTCTATGAAAAGCTGGTTGGATTGCTATAGGAGTGGCCCGTAAAGGCCATATTTTAAGCTTCTGTTTTAGCTGACCGAAGAACGAAAGTTGAGTTGTCAAAATGTCGTCTCCGGGACATTTACTTGTTACATTTATATGTTCTTGCTCTGCAGGTAATACACAGTTCAAGTAATCAGTTTGACAGTTGTGAAACAAAGTTATTTTGTTGTTAATCAACACATTTGTTTCGGAGCAGGAGCAAACTTTTATTCTTTCTTTTATTTAGATCAGCTTGACAATGTATTCCCCTGAATTATTTTTGTCATATCGACACAACTTTTTTATTTATTTTTGTAACACGTTTTAGGGGGGGTTCTGATTCATTTTTCACTCAATACTGCTGTCGTATTAGATATTGGTTGGGGGAGTGATGACTGTTATACACACCCTCTATGTTGAACTGTGAGTAGTCATGCACCGTTCTTATACCGACCTCCCTGTTATGCTCTACTTCTGCTTGATGGTAGTCTGTTAGTCACACAGACATTTGCTTTAGTTGTCACCCCTGTGCATCCAATGGTTGGGTTGCAGACAGTTTACTGAATAAAGAAGGCAAAGGGGGTAGAAAAGGGGTGTCCACATATTATAATAAATATATGTGTATTTTTCAGTGTACAATGTTTATTTTATGCATCAAAACACTTGTGTATACCGTGCATTTGGAAACTATTCAGACCCCTTGACTTTTTCCACATTTTATTACATTAGCCTTATTCTAAAATTGATTCAATTGTTATTTGTTCTCATCAATCTATACACAATACCCCATAATGACAAAGCAAAACCAGGTTTATATAAATGTTAACTTAAAAAATGTTTTTTTTATAAATTTGCTATCACATTTACGTAAGTATTCAGATAAGGTTTTCATCAAGGATCACACTATACTTTGCTTAGTTTCTTTCCCTCAATTCTGACTACTCTCCCAGTCCCTGCCGCTGAAAAACATCCCTCCAGAATGCTGCCACCATACATAAAGGCCTGATTGGTGGAGTGCTGCAGAGATGGTTGTCCTTCTGGAAGGTTATCCAATCTCCACAGAGGAACTCTTGAGCTCTATCAGGGTTCTTGGGTCTTGGTGGTTCCAAACTTCTTCCATTTAAGAATGGAGGCCACTGTGTTCTTGGGGACCTTCAATGCTGCAGAAATGTTTTGGTTACCCTTCCCCAGATCTGTGCCTCGACACAATCCTGTCTTGGAATTCGACGGACAATTCCTTCGACCTCATGGTTTTTGCTCTGATCTGCACTGTCAACTGTGGGACCTTTATATATACAGGTGTGTGCCTTTCCAAATCATGTCCAATCCACAGGTGGACTCCAATCAAGTTGTAGAAACATCTCAAAGATGAGATCAATGGAAACGGGATGCACCTGAGCTCAATTTCGAGTCTCCTAGCATAGGGTCTGAATACTCATGTATAAGGTATTTGTTTTTTTATTTTGAATACATTTGCTAAAATTTCTAAAGCAACTCTGTAATGTTACAAACTGTGGAAAAAGTGAAGGAGTCTAAATACTTTCCCAATGCACTGTATAAACGGGATATATAAATGGATCTTCTATGCTATGTAATGTTCATACTGTATGTGTAGGCCTTTATTCTTATCTTGATCTCTGTCAATCTTTCTCTCCAATAATGTATATCTAAAGCATGGCCTTTGACTGAAACTAATATGAATAGGTGAAATATGCACAGAACTATCGCTGTATTGGCAAGTTTTTTTTTTTGGTCAAATTATCTGTGCTTTTTGCCTTTTTCCCCCCTGGTTCCAGCAAATGTTTAATCTTTAATAATAATTTACATTCAGTATTCTCTGCTAGGTTGCAATAACAATATAAATCTTATGTTTGCACACCAATGTTCCTCCCAAGAACTAAGGATTAAGTAAGTAATGTTTGCTGGTCTAAAGAACCTACAATGGCACAATGCAAATACCTTGGCATATCAACATCAAATAAAATACAAATCAACCTTTCTTTGCTAAACAAATGCCACTTTCAGAGTACAGACAGTGGTATCAGCTGAGGCAGCTCTGGCCAAAAAAATACATTTTTGTGATCTGAAAATCATATTGACATAAAAACATTCTACTGGTATTCATATTCGTAGTCTAAGCAGAGGTCGCTTCCCAACCGAGCAGGTGACATGACAACAGATGGCCATAGATGCGGAAAAGGAGTCAATGGAACTCAGACCATTCCATTGCCCAGATTGGTGTACATTCAACAAATCTGATCTATCAAAGTGATTTTTTTTTTCTTTCTTTATTTAACCAGGTAGGTCAGTTGAGAACAAGTTCTCATTTACAACTGCGACCTGGGCAAGATAAAGCAAAGCAGTGCGACAACAACAACAGTTACACATGGGATAAACAAATGTACGGTCAATAACACAATAGAAAAATATATGTATAGTGTGTGCAAATGTAGTAAGATTAAGGAGGTAAGACAATAAATGGGCCATAGTGGCAAAATAAATACAATGTAGCATTAACCCTGGAATGATAGATGTGCAGATAATGATGTGCAAGTAGAGATACTGGGGTGCAAAAATAAATAATTTGGGGAATGAGGTAGTTGGGTGGGCTATTTACAGATGGGCTGTCTACAGGTGCAGTGATCAGTAAGCTGCTCTAACTGCTGATGCTTAAGTTAGTGAGGGAGATTTAAGTCTCCAGGTTCAGTGATTCTTGCAATTAATTCCAGTCATTGGCCGCAGAGAACTAGAAGGAAAGTAAGTGTTGGCTTTGGGGATGACCAGTGAAATATACCTGCTGGAGCGCGTGCTATGGGTTGGTGTTTCTATGGTGTCCAGTGAGCTGAGATAAGGCGGGGCTTTACCGAGCACAGACTTGTAGATGACCTGGAGCCAGTGGGTTTGGCGACGAATATGAAGCGAGGGCCAGCCAACGAGAGCATACAGGTCGCGGTGGTAGGTAGTATATGGGGATTTGGTGACAAAACGGATGGCACTGTGATAGACTACATCTAATTTGCTGAATAGAGTTGGAGGCTATTTTGTAAATGAGCCGATTCTAAATGTAATTTTGGATTGGAGATGAGTCTGGAAGGAGAGTTTACAGTCTAACCAGACACATAGGTATGTGTAGTTGTCCACATATTCTAAGTCAGAACCGTCCAGAGTAGTGATGCTAGTTGGCAGGCAGGTGCGGGCAGCGATCAGTTGAAGAGCATGCATTTAGTTTTACTAGCATTTAGTAGCAGTTGGAGGCCACGGAAGTAGTGTTGTATGGCATTGAAGCTCGTCTGGAGGTTTGTTAACTCCTGATGCTGACCGTGAAACCACCCCCAAAAACTTTCCTCAAGTCAGCCACCTGGCAATGCACTACCTGTGCATTCCTGCGACCTGCTCCCCCTCAGAGCGTGTTTTTAGCACAGGTGGCAACATGGTGACCTGCCATAGGGTAGCTTTAAAGCCAGAGACCGTAGATAGACTTGTCTTTCTTGCTTGTAAGACAACAACTACCCCAACTTCAACTGTGATGTGCCATTAGGCTAAACAGTTATAATGCATATTGACTTGCATAATATGGTTTTTAATTTTTTTTCTTGTTCATAACTTGTAAGGATTTACAGCTATAATTATCCTCTTTGGGCTGAGATCCCTCTAACGGGATCGATATGACAATAGCCAGTGAAAGTGCGCCAAATTCAAAACAACAAATCCCATAATTAAAATTCCTCAAACATGCAAGTATTTTACACCATTTTAAAGATACACTTCTTGGTAATCCCACCACAGTGTCTGATTTGAAAAAGGCTTTACGACGAAAGCAAACCAAACTTATGTTTGGTGAGTGCCTAGTCACAGAAAAACACAGCCATTTTTCCTGCCAAAGAGAGGAGTCACAAAAAGCAGAAATGGAGATAAATGAATCACTAACCTTTGATGATCTTCATCAGATGACACTCATAGGACTTCATGTTACACAATACATGTACGTTTTGTTTGATAAAGGTCATATTTATATCCAAAAATGTCAGTATACATTGGCCCGTTATGTTCAGTAGTTCCAAAACATCCGGTGATTTTGCAGAGAGCCACGTCAATTTACAGAAATACTCATAATAAACATTGACAAGATGCAAGTGTTATGTATGGAATTAAAGATAGACTTCTCCTTAATGCAACGGCTGTGTCAGATTTAAAAAAAGCTTTACCGAGAAAGCACACCATGCAATAATCTGAGCACAGCCCTCAGAGACCAAAACAACCCAAACAGATATCCGCCATGTTGTGTAGTCAACAGAAGTCATAAATAGCATTATAAATATTCACTTACCTTTGATCTTCATCAGAATGCACTCCCAGGAATCCCAGTTCCACAATAAATGTTTGATTTGTTCGATAAAGTGCATAATTTATGTCCAAATACCTCCTTTTTGTTTGCACGTTTAGCCCAGTAATCCAAATTCATGACACGCGATCACTAGGTGCAGACAAAGTCAAATAGTTCCGTTACAGTCCATAGAAACATGTCAAATAATGTATAGAATCAATCTTTAGGATGTTTTTAACATAAATCTTCGATAATGTTCCAACCGGAGAATTCCTTTGTCTGTAGAATTGCAATGGAACTCAAGCTAACTATCACGTGAAAGCGCGTGGTCAGCTCATGCCTCTCTCATTCGCCCCCACTTCACAGTAGGAAGCATCAAACAAAGACTGTTGACATCTAGTGGAAGCCTTAGGAAGTGCAATTTGACCCCATAGACACTGTGTATTCGATAGGCAAAGAGTTGAAAAACTACAAACCTCAGATTTCCCACTTCCTGGTTGGATTCTTTTCTCAGGTTTTTGCTTGCCATATGAGTTCTGTTATACTCACAGACATCATTGAAACAGTTTTAGATACTTCAGAGTGTTTTCTATCCAAATCTACTAATATTATGCACATATTAGCAACTGGGCCTCAGTAGCAGACAGTGTACTCTGGGCACCTTATTCATCCAAGCTACTCAATACTGCGCCCAGCCATAAGTTAAAAAAGGAGTTAATGTTATTTGCGAGTACTTCTACTTCTGACAATAAATAAGAAACATTAAAGCCTTCGATTTGTTCAGGCAGGCTTGAGTCTGAAGAAGAAATGACCCTTTTAAACATTATTTGATTAAAATTGTGATAATTATCAATAAAGCTAGAGACAGTAGACAGACTTGTCTTTCTTACTTGTAAGGTAAGACAACTACCCCAATATAAACTGTGATGTGCCATTAGGCTATCATTTATAATGAATATTGACTTGCACTATTTTATTTAAAAAATATATATTTATTGCTCATGACTTGTAAGGGTTTACAGCTTTTTTTTAAAGGAGTTAAAATGTTATTTGTGAGTTCTACTTCTGACAAATAAGAAACATTAAAGCCATTCGTTTGTTCAGGTATTCTTGAGTCTGAAGCAGATATGCAACTTTTATACATAATTTGATTAATATCCTGATGATTATCATTATCGAATGAAAATATATATATACAGTTGAAGCCGGAAGTTTACATACATCTTAGCCAAATACATTTAAACTCAGTTGGTCACAATTCCTGACATTTAATCCAAGTAAGAATTCCCTGTCTTAGGTCAGTTAGGATAACCATATTATTTTAAGAATGGGAAATGTCAGAATAATAGTAGAGAGAGATTTATTTAGCCTCCAAAACTCTACTCAACAAATTGGATGCAGTCTATCATAGTGCCATCCGTTTTGTCACCAAAGTCCCATACACTTACCCACTACTGTGACCTGTATGATCTCGTTGGCTGGCCCTCGCTTCATACTCGTCGCCAAACCCACTGGCTACAGGTTATCTACAAGTCTCTGCTAGGTAAAGCCCCGCCTTATCTCAGCTCACAGGTCACCATAGCAGCACCCACTCGTAGCACGTGCTCCAGCAGGTATATATCACTGGTCACCCCCAAAGCCAATTACTCCTTTGGTCGTCTTTCCTTCCAGTTCTCTGCTGCCAATGATTGGAACGAACTGCAAAAATCTCTGAAGCTGGAGACTCATATCTCCCTCACTAGTTTTAAGCACCAGCTGTCAGAACAGCTCACAGATCACTGCACCTGTACATAGCCCATCTGTAAACAGCCCATCTACCTACCTCTGCCCCATACTGTATATATTTATTTATCTTGCTCCTTTGCACCCCAGTATCTCTACTTGCACATTTATCTTCTGCACATCTACCATTCCAGTGTTTAATTGCTATATTGTAATTACTTCGCCACTATGGACTATTTATTGCCTTAATTCCCTTATCTTACCTCATTTGCACTCAATGCATATAGACGTTTTGTTTTCTTTTGTTCTACTGTATTATTGACTGTATGTTTTGTTTATTCCATGTGTAACTCTGTGTTGTTGTATGTGTCGAATTGCTACGCATTATCTTGGCCAGGTCGCAGTTGCAAATGAGAACTTGTTCTCAACTACCCTACCTGG
This sequence comes from Oncorhynchus keta, assembly GCF_023373465.1. Lineage (NCBI taxonomy): Eukaryota > Metazoa > Chordata > Actinopteri > Salmoniformes > Salmonidae > Oncorhynchus > Oncorhynchus keta. The sequence goes on from NC_068425.1 coordinate 1,070,128, forward strand.
TTAAATAAAGGTGAAATAAAAAATGAATAAATAACATTTTCTGTTTTAATTTTTTTTATCACATTCCCATCACATTTGGCCAATTCCTCCTGACAGTGCTGGAGTAACTGAGTCAGATTTGTAGGCCTCCTTGCTCGCACACGCTTTTTCAGTTCTGCCCACAAATGTTTTATAGGATTGAGGTCAGTGCTTTGTGATGGCCACTCCAATACCTGGACTTTTGTTGTCCTTAAGCCATTTTGCCACAACTTTGGAAATATGGAAGACCCATTTTCGACCAAGCTTTAACTTCCTGACTGATGTCTTGAGATGTTGCTTCAATATATCCACATACTTTTCTTTCCTCATGATGCCACCTATTTTGTGAAGTGCACCAGTTCCTCCTGTAGCAAAGCACCCCCACAACATGATGCTGCCACCCCCATGCTCCAGCAGGTGCATCTCACTGATCATCCCTAAAGCCAACACCTAATTTGGCCGCCTTTCGTTCCAGTTCTCTGCTGCCTGTGACTGGAACGAATTGCAAAAATCACTGAAGTTGGAGACTTTTATCTCCCTCACCAACTTCAAACATCTGCTATCTGAGCAGCTAACCGATCACTGCAGCTGTACATAGTCTATCGGTAAATAGCCCACCCAATTTTACCTACCTCATCCCCATACTGTTTATATTTATTTACTTTTCTGCTCTTTTGCACACCAATATCTCCACCTGTACATGACCATCTGATCATTTATCACTCCAGTGTTAATCTGCAAAATTGTAATTATTCGCCTTCCTCCTCATGCCTTTTGCACACAATGTATATAGACTCTTTTTTTCTACTGTGTTATTGATTTGTTAATTGTTTACTCCATGTGTAACTCTGTGTTGTATGTTCACACTGCTATGCTTTATCTTGGCCAGGTCACAGTTGCAAATGAGAACTTGTTCTGAACTAGCCTACCTGGTTAAATTAAGGTGAAATTAAAATAAATTTAAAAAAAGGTTGGGATGATGTTCTTTGGCTTGCAAACATCAACCATTTTCCTCCAAACTTAACGATGGTCATTATGGCCAAACAGTTATATTTTTATTTCATCAGACTAGAGGACATTTCTCCAAAAAGTATGATCTTTGTCTCCATGTGCAGTTGCAAATCGTAGTCTGGCTTTTTTATGGCTGTTTTGGAACAGTGGCTTCTTCCTTGCTGAGTGGCCTTTTAGGTTATGTCGATGTAGGACTCGTTTTACTGTGGATATAGACACTTTTGTACCTGTTTCCTCCAGCATCTTCACAGAGTACTTGGCTGTTCTTCTGGGATTGATTTTCACTATTCGCACCAAAGTACGTTCATCTCTAGGAGACAGAACGCGTCTCCTTACTGAGCGGTATGACGGCTGCGTGGTCCCATGGTGTTTATACTTGAGTACTATTGTTTGTACAGATGAACGTGGTACCTTCAGCCGTTTGGAAATTCCTCCCAAGGATGAGCCAGACTTGTGGAGGTCTACAATTTTTTTTTCTGACATCTTGGCTGATTTCTTTTGATTTTCCCATGATGTCAAGCGAAGAGGCATTGAGTTGGAAGGTAGGCCTTGAAATACATCCACAGATACACCTCCAATTGACCAAAATGATGTCAATTAGGCTATCAGAAGCTTCTAAAGCCATGACATAATTTTCTGGAATTTTCCAAGCTGTTTAAAGGCACAGTCAACTTAGTGTATGTAAACTTCTGTCCCACTGGAATTCTGATACAGTGAATTAAAAGTGAAATAATCTGTCTTTAACAATTGTTGGAAAAATTACTTGTGTCATGCACAAAGTAGATGTCCTAACAGACTTGCCAAAAACGATAGTTTGTTAACAAGAAATTTGTGGCGTGGTTGAAAAACGGGTTTTAATGACTCCACCCTAAATGTATGTAAACTTCCGACTTCAACTGTACATTCGTGGCCAAATGTTTTGAGAATGACACAAATATTAATTTTCACAAAGTCTGCTGCCTCAGTTTGTATAATGGCAATTTGCATATACTCCCGAATGTTATGAAGAGTGATCAGAGGAATTGCAATTAGTTGCAAAGTTTGCCATGCAAATGAACTGAATCCCCATAAACATTTCCACTGCATTTCAGCCCTGCCACAAAAGGACCAGCTGACATCATGACAGTGATTATCTCATTAACACAGGTGTGAGTGTTGACGAGGACAAGGCTGGAGATCACTCTGTCATGCTGATTGAGTTTGAATAACAGACTGGAAGCTTCAAAAGGAGGGTGGTGCTTGGAATCATTGTTCTTTCTCTGTCATCCATAGTTACCTGCAAGGAAACACGTGCCGTCATTAAGCTTAACTTTCTGAACATTCGAGACGTGTAGTCCACTTGTCATTCCAATCTCCTTGCATTAGCGTAGCCTCTTCTGTAGCCTGTCAACTATGTGTCTGTCTATCCCTGTTATCTCCTCTCTGCACAGACCATACAAACGCTCCACACCGCGTGGCCGCGGCCACCCGAATCTGGTGGTCCCAGCGCGCACGACCCACGTGGAGTTCCAGGTCTCCGGTAGCCTCTGGAACTGCCGATCTGCGGCCAACAAGGCAGAGTTCATCTCAGCCTATGCCTCCCTCCAGTCCCTCGACTTCTTGGCACTGACGGAAACATGGATCACCACAGATAACACTGCTACTCCTACTGCTCTCTCTTCGTCCGCCCACGTGTTCTCGCACACCCCGAGAGCTTCTGGTCAGCGGGGTGGTGGCACCGGGATCCTCATCTCTCCCAAGTGGTCATTCTCTCTTTCTCCCCTTATCCATCTGTCTATCGCCTCCTTTGAATTTCATGCTGTCACAGTTACCAGCCCTTTCAAGCTTAACATCCTTATCATTTATCGCCCTCCAGGTCCCCTCGGAGAGTTCATCAATGAGCTTGATGTCTTGATAAGCTCCTTTCCTGAGGACGGCTCACCTCTCACAGTTCTGGGCGACTTTAACCTCCCCACGTCTACCTTTGACTCATTCCTCTCTGCCTCCTTCTTTCCACTCCTTTCCTCTTTTGACCTCACACTCTCACCTTCCCCCTACTCACAAGGCAGGCAATACGCTCGACCTCATCTTTACTAGATGCTGTTCTTCCACTAACCTCATTGCAACTCCCCTCCAAGTCTCCGACCACTACCTTGTATCCTTTTCCCTCTCGCTCTCATCCAACACTTCCCACACTGCCCCTACTCGGATGGTATCGCGCCGTCCCAACCTTCGCTCTCTCCCCCCGCTACTCTCTCCTCTTCCATCCTATCATCTCTTCCCTCTGCTCAAACCTTCTCCAACCTATCTCCTGATTCTGCCTCCTCAACCCTCCTCTCCTCCCTTTCTGCATCCTTTGACTCTCTATGTCCCCTATCTTCCAGGCCGGCTCGGTCCTCCCCTCCCGCTCCGTGGCTCGACGACTCATTGCGAGCTCACAGAACAGGGCTCCGGGCAGCCGAGCGGAAATGGAGGAAAACTCGCCTCCCTGCGGACCTGGCATCCTTTCGCTCCCTCCTCTCTACATTTTCCTCCTCTGTCTCTGCTGCTAAAGCCACTTTCTACCACTCTAAATTCCAAGCATCTGCCTCTAACCCTAGGAAGCTCTTTGCCACCTTCTCCTCCCTCCTGAATCCTCCTCCCCTCCCCCCTCCTCCCTCTCTGCAGATGACTTCGTCAACCATTTTGAAAAGAAGGTCGACGACATCCGATCCTCGTTTGCTAAGTCAAACGACACCGCTGGTTCTGCTCACACTGCCCTACCCTGTGCTCTGACCTCTTTCTCCCCTCTCTCTCCAGATGAAATCTCGCGTCTTGTGACGGCCGGCCGCCCATCAACCTGCCCGCTCGACCCTATCCCCTCCTCTCTTCTCCAGACCATTTCCGGAGACCTTCTCCCTTACCTCACCTCGCTCATCAACTCATCCCTGACCGCTGGCTACGTCCCTTCCGTCTTCAAGAGAGCGAGAGTTGCACCCCTTCTGAAAAAACCTACACTCGATCCCTCCGATGTCAACAACTACAGACCAGTATCCCTTCTTTCTTTTCTCTCCAAAACTCTTGAACGTGCCGTCCTTGGCCAGCTCTCCCGCTATCTCTCTCAGAATGACCTTCTTGATCCAAATCAGTCAGGTTTCAAGACTAGTCATTCAACTGAGACTGCTCTTCTCTGTATCACGGAGGCGCTCCGCACTGCTAAAGCTAACTCTCTCTCCTCTGCTCTCATCCTTCTAGACCTATCGGCTGCCTTCGATACTGTGAACCATCAGATCCTCCTCTCCACCCTCTCCGAGTTGGGCATCTCCGGCGCGGCCCACGCTTGGATTGCGTCCTACCTGACAGGTCGCTCCTACCAGGTGGCGTGGCGAGAATCTGTCTCCTCACCACGCGCTCTCACCACTGGTGTCCCCCAGGGCTCTGTTCTAGGCCCTCTCCTATTCTCGCTATACACCAAGTCACTTGGCTCTGTCATAACCTCACATGGTCTCTCCTATCATTGCTATGCAGATGACACACAATTAATCTTCTCCTTTCCCCCTTCTGATGACCAGGTGGCGAATCGCATCTCTGCATGTCTGGCAGACATATCAGTGTGGATGACGGATCACCACCTCAAGCTGAACCTCGGCAAGACGGAGCTGCTCTTCCTCCCGGGGAAGGACTGCCCGTTCCATGATCTCGCCATCACGGTTGACAACTCCATTGTGTCCTCCTCCCAGAGCGCTAAGAACCTTGGCGTGATCCTGGACAACACCCTGTCGTTCTCAACTAACATCAAGGCGGTGGCCCGTTCCTGTAGGTTCATGCTCTACAACATCCGCAGAGTACGACCCTGCCTCACACAGGAAGCGGCGCAGGTCCTAATCCAGGCACTTGTCATCTCCCGTCTGGATTACTGCAACTCGCTGTTGGCTGGGCTCCCTGCCTGTGCCATTAAACCCCTACAACTCATCCAGAACGCCGCAGCCCGTCTGGTGTTCAACCTTCCCAAGTTCTCTCACGTCACCCCGCTCCTCCGCTCTCTCCACTGGCTTCCAGTTGAAGCTCGCATCCGCTACAAGACCATGGTGCTTGCCTACGGAGCTGTGAGGGGAACGGCACCTCAGTACCTCCAGGCTCTGATCAGGCCCTACACCCAAACAAGGTCACTGCGTTCATCCACCTCTGGCCTGCTCGCCTCCCTACCACTGAGGAAGTACAGTTCCCGCTCAGCCCAGTCAAAACTGTTCGCTGCTCTGGCTCCCCAATGGTGGAACACACTCCCTCACGACGCTAGGACAGCGGAGTCAATCACCACCTTCCGGAGACACCTGAAACCCCACCTCTTCAAGGAATACCTAGGATAGGGTAAGTAATCCTTCTCACCCCCCTTAAAAGATTTAGATGCACTATTGTAAAGTGGCTGTTCCACTGGATGTCATAAGGTAAATTCACCAATTTGTAAGTCGCTCTGGATAAGAGCGTCTGCTAAATGACTTAAATGTAATGTAATTATAGCTTTGCTTTAAAAGGGCTTCACAGGCAAGGATATTGCTGCCAGTAAGATTGCACCTAAATTAACCATTTATCAGATCATCAAGAACGTCAAGGAGAGCGGTTCAATTGTTGTGAAGAAGGCTTCAGGGCACCCAAGAAAGTCCAGCAAGTGCCAGGACCGTCTCCTAAAGTTGATTCAGCTGCGGGATCGGGGCACCACCAGTACAGAGCTTGCTCAGGAATGGCAGCAGGCAGGTGTGAGTGCATCTGCACTCACAGTAGGGCGAAAACTTTTGGAGGATGGCCTGTTGTCAAGAAGGGCAGCAAAGAAGCCAATTCTCTCCAAGAAAAACTTCAGGGACAGACTGATATTCTGCAAAATGTACAGGGATTGGACTGCTGAGGACTGGGATAAAATGATTTTCCCCATTGAATTCCCTTTCTGATTGTTTGGAGCATCCGGAAAAAAGCTTGTCCAGAGAAGACAAGGTGAGCGCTACCATCAGTCCTGTGCCAACAGTAAAGCATCCTGAGCCCATTCATGTGAGGGGTTGCTTCTCAGCCAAGGGAGTGGGCTCACTCACAATTTTGCCTAAGAACACAGCCATGAATAAAGAATGGTACCAACACATCCGGGAGTAACTTCTCCCAACCATCCAGGAACAGTTTAGTGACGAACAATGCCTTTTCCAGCATGATGGAGCACCTTGCCATAAGGCAAACGTGATAACTAATTAGCTTGGGGAACAAAACACTGATATTTTGGGTCCATGGCCAGGAAACTCCAGACCTTAATCCCATTGAGAACTTGTGGTCAATCCTCAAGAGGCGGGTGGACAAACCAAAACCCACAAATTCTGACAAACACCAAGCATTGATTGGCCTGCCATCAGTCAGGATGTGGCCCAGAAGTTAATTGACAGCATGCCAGGGCGGATTGCAGAGGTCTTGAAAAAGAAGGGCCAACACTGCAAATATTGACTCTTTGCATCAACTTCATGTAATTGTCAATAAAAGCCTTTGACACTTATGAAATGCTTGTAATTATACTTCAGTATTCCATAGTAACATCTGACAAAAATATCTAAAGACACTGAAGCTGCAAACTTTGTGGAAATTAATATTTGTGTCATTCTCAAAACTGTTGGCCCTGACTGTACATACATACATACACACACACACACACAAACATATACATATATATATGTATGCATACATATTTATACACTACCGTTCAAATGTTTGGGGTCACTTAGAAATGTCCTTGTTTTTTAAAGAAAAGCACATTTTTTGGCCCTTAAAACAACTTCAAATTCATCAAAAATACATTGTAGACATTGTTAATGTTGTGAATGACTATTGTAGCTGGAAACGGCAGATTTTTTTTATGGAACATCTACATAGGCGTACAGAGGCCCATTATCAGCAACCATCACTCCTGTGTTCCAATGGCACGTTGTGTTAGCTAATCCAAGTTTCTCATTTTAAAAATCTAATTGATCATTAGAAAACTCTTTTGCAATCATGTTAGCACAGCAGAAAACTGTTGCACTAATTAAAGAAGCAATACAACTGGCCTTCTTTAAACTAGTTGAGTATCTGGAGCACCAGCATTTGTGGGTTCGATTACAGGGTCAAAATGGCCAGAAACAAAGAACTTTCTTCTGAAACTCATCAGTCTATTCTTGTTCTGAGAAATGAAGGATATTCCATGCAAGAAATTGCCAAGAAACTGAAGATCTCATACAATGCTGTGTACTACTCATTTCACAGAACAGCACAAACAGGCTCTAACCAGATTAGAAAGAGGAGTGGGAGGCCCCGGTGCACAACTGAGCAAGAGGACAGGTACATTAGAGTGTCTAGTTTGAGAAACAGACGCCTCACAAGTCCTCAACTGGTAGCTTCGTTAAATAGTACCCGCAAAAAAACAACAGTTTCAACATCAACAGTGAAGAGGCAACTCCGAGATTGTTGGCCTCCTCAGACTGGCCAATAAAAAGAAAAGGTTAAGATGGGCAAAAGAACACAGACACTGGGAAGAGGAATATGTGTTATGGACAGACAAATCTAAGTTTGAGTTGTTTGGATCACAAAGAAGAACATTTTTGAGACACAGAAAAAAAACGAAAAGACGCTTGAGGAGTGCTTGATGCCATCTGTCAAGCATGGTGGAGGCAATGTGATGGTCTGGGGGTGCTTTGGTGGTGGTAGAGTGGGAGATTTGTACAGGGTAAAAGGGATCTTGAAGAAGGAAGCCTATCACTCCATTTTGCAATGCCATGGTATACCCTGTGGACGGTGCTTAATTTGAGCCAATTTCCTCCTACAACAGGACAATGACCTGAAAGCACAGCTCCAAACTATGCAAGAACTCTCTAGGGAAGAAGCTGTCAGCTGGTAGTCTGTCTATAATGGAGTGGTCAGCACAGTCACCGTATCTCGACCCTATTGAGCTGTTGTGGGAGCAGTTTGACTGTAAGAAGTGCCCATCAAGCCAATCCAATTTGTGGGAGGTGCTTCAGGAAGTATGGGGTGGAATCTTTTCAGATTACCTCAACAAATTGACAACGAGAATATCAAAGGTCTGCAAGGCTCTAATTGCTGCAAATGGAGGAATCTTTGACAAAAGCAAAGTTTGAAGGACACAATTATTATTTCAATAAAAAATCATTATTTATAACGTCTTGACTATAATTCCTATTCATTTTGCAACTAATTTCATGTATGTTTTCATGGAAAACAAGGACATTTCTAAGTGACCCCAAACTTTTGAACGGTAGTGTACATATATACATCTTTTTAGAATATATTTTCCTTAATTATTCCCTACAATCCCTACCACCCCTCCCCCAATTGGAGTAAACTAATAAACAATAACACTTGTGCTTCTACTTCCATCTTATACATATTATATACATTTTACAGAATATAATTTTACAATAGTTGTATTTTGCTTGTTATAACTTCAATCTTTGCAAACAACGCAGGGCAAAAACTAAGTCTGGAGTGTCCCCGGAGCGACCACCCCCAAAACGTATCAAAGCGGAACGGTTTCTATCCCGGAACCAAAGTAATGTATCAATAATTCTAGGGAGGAATTTTGTCCGTCGTTTGACAATTTCGGAGGAAGCAGTGTGTTGTGGAGGTCAAGTCAAGCCTCAGGTAGCTATCTAGTTATGCAAAATAAAACATCCCTTGGAAATTTAAGCAACTCTTTTTTATTTATTTATTGTGATAACAAGAATACTGTGTGTTGAATAGTGGAGTACTTAGCTAGCCCGCTACCGTTAGCGTGTCATGCTCTCTGGCTAACATATGTCATGTTAGCTAGCTTGCTATAGACAGATTGCCAGTGCCAGCACGTGAAATAGTAGCTAACCTAAGCGGACCGTATTTAGCTATTTAACGGTAATCATTATTCAATTTAACAGTATTGATTGAGATTCTTAATAAAGATGTTTGGCTTTAATGGGATTACCTACAGTATGATGACTAGTTACTTAATGACTAGAATGTTGCTATCTTACATAACAGTCAGACTCTTGAGGAGTACACTGAATGCAGACCCAGGAAAAACTAGGGTTCCATGGTCTGGTGTATTTGGGACTAATGATTCTCTTTCAGCAGATAGCTACTGCCCCAAATTCACTAGACCAAAAACTCCGTTTTTACCTGGGTTTGCATTCAGTGTATTTGGGTCATTCTAGTTTATCAAACCTGCGAGTGTCTCCAGGTTATCAGATCTGTGAATGTCTTCATTTGTACCCCTGTTGTAAAATGGTCAGAACTGTCCTTTGTGAGCCTAACCCCTAATGTAACCACCCCCCCTCCAGGTTCTGAAGGAGACCTAGTGACAACATTATTGACCAATCATGGTGAAGAAGAAGCGCATCCGCCTTATCGCTGAGATGGCCCGGAAGATCCGTGTGTACCGGGAGCTTAAGAATCGGCCACGGGAGTCTGAGAAGTATGCACTGGACTACGACACCATGACGCGACCGCACACCAGGAAGACCCTGCCCGTGCTTGCCTGGCAGGTATGTGTGTGGGGCACCAGGTAGCCTAGAGGTTAGAAAGCAGGACCAGTAGCCAGAAGGTTGATGGTTCAAGCCCCAGGCCAGATGTAAAAAGTGGGAGCTTAACTAGCAATCAGAAATTAGAGTTATTTCAATGAAATGAAAGCATACATGTTTGTTTTATTAACAATGAATAATGAGTAGAAAGTTGTGGGTCTCTGATGCCAGATCCCATCGACTACTGTTGTTCCCTTGATAGGGTTGAAAAATTCTGGTACATTTCCCAGAAGTTTTCCTGAAATCCTGGTTGGTGTGATTCCTGGATTTCCTGCTTATTTCTGCAAGACCCTGGGAACCTTCCGACTGTGTTTTTGGGAAAACCTGGGAATCTTCCAACTGTGTTTTTGGGAAAACCTGGGAATTTCAGAAACCTGGGAACCCTAGCCCTCGAACAACGGGGAAAAAAACCTAGAACTGCTTTATTTCTATTCAGGACGTGAGGAGAGAGAGCCGTCTCTTCTCCCTGCTGTCTGGCCTCAGGATGTTCGGGGTGGGCCACCTGTTCACACGCAAGTCCTGGCTGACAGAGCACCCTGAAGCACCTAGCTACTGGCAGGTCACCAAGGTCAAGGTGGACTACACTGCAGAAGTGAGTGGGGAGGGGGGTGGAAAGGAGTTGCAGGGGTAGAGGGTGAAGGGGAGTGGAGGCTTATAACACTGTTATTACACTGATAAGTCTGACTATAAAGCCTCATACTTTTGTGTATATATAGTGTATGTATGTGGACACCACTTCAAATGTATGGATTCGGCCATTTCAGCCTCACCCGTTGCTGACTGGTGTATAAAATCGAGCACACTGCCATGCAATCTCCATAGACAAACAATGGCAGTAGAATGGCCTTACTGAAAGAGCTCGGTGACTTTCAACGTAGCACCGACATAGGATGCCACCTTTCCAACAAGTCAGTTTGTCAAATTTCTGCCCTGCTAGAGTTGCCCCGGTCAACTTCGGAAGAAATGTCGGCACAAGAGCTGTTTGTCGGGAGCTTCATGAAATGGGATTCCAGAGCCGAGCAGCCGCAGACAAGCCTAAGATCACCATGTGCAATGCCAAGCGTCGGCTGGAGTGGTGTAAAGCTTGCCCCGATTGAATTTTTGAGTAATGGAAAGGCATTCTATGGAGTGAAGAATCACGCTTCATTGTTTGGCAGTCCGACAGATGAATCATGGTTCGGCAGATGCTACCTGCCCCAATACATAGTGCCAACTGTAATGTTTGGTGGAGGAAGAATAATGGTCTGAGGCTGTTTTTCATGGTTTGATCTAGGCCCATTAGTTCCAGTGAAGGGAAATATTAACGCTACAGCATTCAATGACATTCTAGACTATTTTCTTCTTCCAACTTTGTGGCAACTGTTTGGGGAATGTTCTTTCCTGTTTCAGCATTGCAGTGCCCCCGTGCACAAAGCGAGGTCCATATAGAAATGCTTTGTTGAGATCGGTGTGGAAGAACTTGACTGGCCTGCACAGAGCCGTGAACTCCATCCCATCGAACTAATTTGAGATGAATTGGAACGCCGACTATGAGCCAGGTGTAATCACCCAACATCAATGCTCATCCTCAATGGAAGCAAGGTCTAACATCTAGTGGAAAGCCTTCCCAGACGAGTGGAGGCTGTTATAGCAGGAAAGGGGGGACTAACTCCATATTAATAACCATGATTTTAAAATGAGATGTTCAATGAGCAGGTGTCCACATACTTTTAGTAATGTAGTGTACATGATTATAACTCTGCTGCCTTCTCTGTAGAACATGGACCACGGCAGAGCATGGGGAGTCCTGACCTATAAAGGTGAGAATTTTCCATTCACACATCCTATATCATGCTCTCTTCCTGAAGAAAGTATAGGTTTGGCTTTCCTCGGTAGTACTCTAGTACCGACATGGGATTCACGATAGTGGTCGTGAACAGATAAGAGATGACAACCTTTTTATTTGTTTTCACAGAATGACATTTCAGCAGCTTTTCATATGCCTCTCTGTCATTGCATAATCTCTCACAGATTAAATAATGCCTAGGTTTAGGTTTCTTCAGCATTAACTTCATCCCCAGGGTCGAATAGCTGGTTACATAGAGCCTGGTAACAGTTTAAGTGCCTATTGACGATAGTATATATTTTTTAAGAGTTAATATATTTACAAAAGTTAAGTTATTACACCTTTATAGAGTTAGGGTTCCATGTTACAGCACTTGTTTATGGAAAACGCTGAAGAATAATTGGCTAATGAGCTATCTGTGTCTCCGAACACCTGTGTGTAAACACAAGACGGACGCCACAAACGTGTTGTAACTGAAAAATACTATCGGCTCCTGTCGTCCAACTATTGGGCTAGACAACAGTGTGCATTAATGTGGGACTTGAAAGGGGTGTAGTTAAAATTGAGGCGGGAGAGGGAGAGCCTGCTACAGCTTTAGCCTTTGCCTTATTACACTGAACAAAAATATAAACGCAACATGTAAAGTGTTGGTCTCATTAGCTGAAATAAAAGATCACAGAAATATTCCATATACACAAAACGTTTATTTCTCAAAAATGTTGTGCACAAATTTGTTTACATAGCTGTTAGTCAGCATTTCTCCTTTGCCAAGATAATCCATCGACCTGGCAGGTGTGGCATATCAAGAAGCTTATTAAACAGCATCACTTTACACAGGTGCACCTTGTGCTTGGGACAAAATGCCACTCTAAAATGTCCAGTTTTGTCACACAACGCCACAGATGTCTTAGGTTGATACAGCGTGCAATTTGCATGCTGACTGCAGGAATGTCCACCAGAGCTGTTGCCAAAGGATTTAATGTTAATTTCTCGACCATAAGCCACCTCATATATTTAGAGAACTTGGCAGTTCTTCCAACCGGCCTCACAACCGCAGACCACCTTTAACCACGCCAGCCCAGGACCTCCACATCCGGCTTCATTTTGCAGGATCGTCTGAGACCAGCCACCCGGACAGCTGATGAAACAGTGGGTTTGCACAACCGAATAATTTCTGCACAAACTGTCAGAAACCATCTCAGGGAACCTGATCTGCATGCTCGTCATCCTCACCAGGGTCTTGACCTGACTGCAGTTCGGCGTCGTAACTGACTTCAGTGGGCAAATGCCCACATTCGATGGCCACTAACACACTGGAGAAGTGTGCTCTTCACAGATGAATCTCGGTTTCAACTGTACCAGGCAGATGTTAACATGAACAGAGTGCCCCATGGTGGCGGTGGGGTTATGGTATGGGCAGATGCTAACGTTGTGAACAGAGTGCCCCGGACAGGAATTGTCCGTAGAGCTCCGAGACAGGATTGTGTTTCACCAAAAAATGTCTGCAGCGTTGAAGGACCCCAAAGAACACAGCGGCCTCCATCATTCTTAAATGAAAGAAGTTTGGTTGGAACCACCAAGCCTTTTCTTAGAGCTGGCCGTCCGGCCAAACCGAACAATCGTTGGAAAAGGGCCTTGGTCAGGGAGGTGACCAAGAACCCGATGGTCACTCTGACAGACCTCTAGAGTTCCTCTGTGGAAATGGGAGAACCTTCCAGAAGGACAACCATCTCTGCAGCACTCCACCAACCAGCCCAGACAGAAGCCACTCCTCAGTAAAAGGCACATGACAGCCTACTTTGAGTTTGTCAAAAGACACCTAAATGACTCCGATCATGAGACACACACAAGATTCTCTGGTTTGATGAAACCAAGATTGAACTCTTTGGCCCGAATGCCAATCGTCACGTCTGGAGGAAACCTGGCACAATCCCTACGGTAAAGCATGGTGGTGGCAGCATCATGCTGTGGGTTTTTTCAGAGGCAGGGACTGAACCTGATCTAACATCTCTGGAGAGACCTGAAAATAGCTGTGCAGCTATGCTCCCCATCCAACCTGACAGAGCTTGAGAGGATCTCCAGAGAAGAACGGGATAAACTCCAAATACAGCTGTGCCAAGCTCATACCCAGGAAGACTCAATGTTGTAATAGCTGCCAAAGGTGCTTCTACAAAGTACTGAGTGAAGGGTCTGAATACTTATGTAAATATGATATTTCCATGTGTATTGTTTTATAAATTAGCAAAAATAAATAAAAACCTGTTTTTGCTTTGTCATTATGGGGTATTGTGTGTAGATATTTTAGAATAAGGTTGTAACATAACAACATGTGGAAAAAGTGAAGGGGTCTGAATACTTTCCGAAGGCACTATATGACTAGCTCCCCAAACAATTCTGAAAGTACATGCAATTTTCACGTATTCTGCCGCAAAACTCATAAACAAATCTCAAGTATCAGACACCGCAAGCTCCCAGCGGCTATATCTAGCCAATGCAACATTGACATTATCCCACCCCTGGTCAGCCACTATTGGCTTAAAAATCCAAACCTAACATATCTTCCAATTAATTGCACATCTGTCTGTGTGATGTACAAGTTTGTCCATCACTCCTTGTGAAGCTAGTCGATGTGATTATCGTCTTGTGGGTTGATAGAAATACTTTCCCCAAAACCTTCTCATTAAATGTTAACTGCAAAGTAGGCTTACTTGGCAGAAGTATATCATGATTAAGTATATAATTTGTATCTATTAATTGTTAGTTGCAAACTTTACATGAAATGAGCTGCAGCAGTACAGAACCATCACTAGACCAGAACATTAGATGGCACATTCCTTAACTTCTTGATGCACCCATCCCTTTAGCGGGATCATTTTCGTCAACATCCGCTGAATTGCAGAGCACCAAATAAAAATTTAATTACTAAAAATATTTAATTTTCATGAAAGCACAAGTGCAATATAGCAAAACACAGCTTAGCTTGTTGTTAATCCACCTGGCGTGTCAGATTTCAAAAGAGCTTTTCGGCGAAAGCATACCAAGCGTTTATGTAAGGACATCTCTCTCAGCAGACAAAACATTACAAAAAGCTAACAGCAGATTGGTCACGATAGTCAGAAAAGCAATCAAATGAATCTTACCTTTGATCTTCGGATGTTTGCACTCACGAGACTCCCAGTTACACAATACATTTTCCTTTTGTTCCATAAAGATTATTTTTACATCCAAACTCATCCAGAACGCCGCAGCCCGTCTGGTGTTCAACCTTCCCAAGTTCTCTCACGTCACCCCGCTCCTCCGCTCTCTCCACTGGCTTCCAGTTGAAGCTCGCATCCGCTACAAGACCATGGTGCTTGCCTACGGAGCTGTGAGGGGAACGGCACCTCAGTACCTCCAGGCTCTGATCAGGCCCTACACCCAAACAAGGGCACTGCGTTCATCCACCTCTGGCCTGCTCGCCTCCCTACCACTGAGGAAGTACAGTTCCCGCTCAGCCCAGTCAAAACTGTTCGCTGCTCTGGCCCAAACTCCCTCACGACGCCAGGACAGCGGAGTCAATCACCACCTTCCGGAGACACCTGAAACCCCACCTCTTTAAGGAATACCTAGGATAGGTTAAGTAATCCCTCTCACCCCCCTAAAAGATTTAGATGCACTATTGTAAAGTGGCTGTTCCACTGGATGTCATAAGGTGAATGCACCAATTTGTAAGTCGCTCTGGATAAGAGCGTCTGCTAAATGACTTAAATGTAAATTATGTAAATGTAAAATACCTCCATTTGGTTGGCGCGTTATGTTCAGAAATCCACAGGCTCGAGCAGTCACGACTGGGCAGATGAAAATTCCAAATAGTATCCGTAAAGTTCGTAGAAACATGTCAAACGTTTTTTATAATCAATCCTCAGGTTGTTTTTACAATCTATAATCGATAATATTTCAACCGGACAGTAGTTTCTTCAATAGGAGAGAGAGAAAATGTCTGCTCCACTCTGTTGGCGCATGCAAAATGCTGCTGGCACCCAGCCAGATGTGATCTTTCTTGCTCATTTTTCAAAATAAAAGCCTGAAATTATGTCTAAAGACTGTTCACAAAATGTGGAAGCCATAGGAAAAGGAATCTGGTTGATATCCCTTTAAATGGAGGATGGGCATGCAATGGAACAGGGAGATTTGTTTCTCTTAGGCACTTCCTGGTTGGATTTTCCTCAGGTTTTCGCCTGCAATATCAGTTCTGTTAGATTCACAGACAATATTTTGACAGTTTTGGGAACTTTAGTGTTTTCTTTCCTAATCTGACAATTATATGCAGATTCTGGGCCTGAGAAATAGGCAGTTTCATTTGGGTACGTTTTTCATCCAAACATCAAAATACTGCCCCCTACGCTCAAAAGGTTTTAAAAACGCACACTTTTTTTTCTCTTTTTTTCACAGACTTAAAAAAAGTGTCTTCAGATTTAAGCGTTGACATGAATTTGAACATCAACGTAGTTTGTCTACTAACAATTGTAATTTTTTGAGTAAAAAACAAACAATATAAAATCTGGAAAAATACAACGGAACATAATTTGGGAAAATATTAAACAGAATTTGGGGGCGGGAAAATATTTTATAGGGCCCCCGTTAGTTGTTTATTATCAATTATTTTACCAGCTATATTGACAGAGAACTATACACTAAGGACCTGGGGAAGAGTTGCAGGGGAGAGGACAAGAGAAGAATGTGCCTATTTGAAAGCTTGAAAAAATATGTAGCTCTTGACATGTTTAATTTTCTCATGCTAGAAAAGGTTGGAGACCCCTGTGCTAGATGGTGATGGACTGAGAGAACAGTCAATTAAAACCGGTGGCTGTTTTCGCCGCTCCTGCCATAGACTCCCAGTCATGTTCCGTTCTGAGGCGCTGTGAAACCAGACGTCTCGACAGAGAGCTGGCTGATGGGCCAGACTACCTCCGCATTACTGCCATTTGACATATTTATCACAGCAGTGGTTGTGAAAAGAGATTAGGAAAAGATGACCAAGTCACCATTGTGTATATTATTATTTTCCACAGGCAAGCAGGAGAGTGAAGCGAAGGAGATGGACAAGGTGATGTACCATGACTGGCGTCTGGTGCCCAAACATGAGGAGGAGCAGTTCAAACTCTACAACCCTGTTCCCGAGCCCCCCATACGCTATGTGTCGTACCCGCCCCTGCTCCGTGCCATGCTCCTCGCCCAGCGGCAGAAAGATGAGCTAGGGTCGGCAGCTGAGGAGCCAACCTTACCCCTAAAGAGGGATGTCCTACTCAGCAAAGAGTACTTCAGAAGTCAGGAGAAAAAGAGGGAGAGGCAGGAGGGGACAGCAGTGTGAGAGAGGGGTCAAGCGGAAAGGGGGTGAAAGGTTACCATTAAGGGACTGATGTCAACTTGGATAGATCATAGGCTGCGTTCTGTTTCTCAAAGTATTGAATTGGTGCAAGCATGGCGTTTTGACCATATCCTTTGCACCAATCCATTCCATTTAAATCCATGAGAAGGTGTAGGAGTGCACATCTCAGGAAAAGGGTAGAGCATTGGACCACAGCTATAGCCGTTTTCCTTTACATTCATATGAGCCTTCTATAACAATTCCACTGAATAGAAAGAATTTGGATTATCAGATGGACTTGAGTGACAGCTTGCTGTAAGGTTTCCACAACTGGCACTTGTCTCTTGTGCATATTGTGATGTGATGCTTGTGTGTTTGTATTGTAAATAGTAAAATATAATACTACATTATGAAAAGAATGGGCACTCTTAGTTTTTCTTAAAATGGATTCATTCTAACTGGATGACTGGGTTAAGATCGATAATAAATAAAAACTATTGTCCCACCCATGTCAAAGCAATTATTATTCCATATCCGTCTCGACAACTCTGATGTGTGTTTTTTTATCAAAGTTGCCGGGATGTCACTTGTCCTACTCAAAATCAGTACACTCGTAACAATTAAAGCATTGCAAAACTTCTATTCGATCAAATAAACATTTTGCTTGATACGGGCTAAATGAAATACATGTTTTTGAACTCCTAAGAATGTTTCAGGTTGAGTACATGTTCGCTCATTAGATGGATCTCCAGTTGAACGTGTTCCCGCATATAAATACTTAGGCGTATGGATTTGACGTTAAAAAACAGATTGTGCTTTTCTCTAAGCAGTGAGAAGCAGATTATTCAGTCAACCTTTTTATCTGTTCTTGATTATGGTGATATTATTTATCAAAGTGCAGCTTCTACTACTCTTAAACCTTTGGATGCCATAATTTAGTGCCCTTCGTTTTGTGACAGTTTTGATACTCATCACTGTGTCAAAAGGTTGGCTGTACTTGGCTGAAGTCCTTTATAGATCTCTACATTAGTCCCTTTTTGTTTTGTTTTCAAGGCCCTACTTCATACTTCTGTCATATCTAACTTTTCTGTTGAAGCATAGACACCTGAGTTGCCTAATCTGTTCACAGGATTGGTTAACTCTTGATGTTCTGTTGCCATTCAGGTAATTTAAAGTATTGATTGAGGACGTATTTGTGGAGGAATGTCACTTTGTTTTACAATTTTTGAATTGTTTTTATATTTTTTGTTTTGAATCTTTTATTTTATTGCATAAAAAACAGTATACAAACAGACAATGATAACATATGTTAGGGGTACAACAAATGACAGATTACACAAAGACCTTAAAACAATGTATGTGTTTCTTTTAACAGCTTCTTATTAGAAGAATGTTAGAGCAGTCTTAATGTCCTGCTCGAATTCCTTATAGAAAACACGTAAGAGTGTTTTTCTATTCGTGAATTTACATTTATGAATATTACATTTTGCCATTAGCACAATTAGATAAAGGTAAAATTGTTTTTCTTTATCCATATTATGGTTAAGGAAACCGAGCAGCACGTTATCCAATAAAAAACAGAAGTCATCAAGAATATTAACAATTAAAGCTATGAAAATCTTTCCATAATTGTTTTACATGTAGACAATGCCAAAGGACAGTTAATGTTAATGTATTTTTTGAGTTTCTTCAGGTAATGATTTGCAGGGTAATACTTAATAATATAATAATAATTCTGAAAGAGACCTATTTGACCTTATTAACAAGCGGGTATTTGTGTGGTAATTGTTATTATATATTAACGACCACGCTAATACTTGTCTATGAAAAGCAGATCATTTTGTAGGAATCTTATCAATGTTATAGTTACAAAGTAACAAAATTGAAGCCTCCAAAATGGGAGAAGATGAGGGATGAAATTCCAAATTGAAGTTGGATTCTTTAAAAAATGCTTAGCCCAATTTATCTGAAGTATTATTCAAAGAAGGAAAATCAAAAAAATGGAGACCACCATATTCATATGTGTTCATAACGACAGATTTCCTAATATAATGTGTACCATTTTTTCCAGATGAAGTTGAAAAGCATCTGGTCAACCGCTTTACCTATTTTGTTGTCAAGATGTAGAGACTGGGCTGCATAAGTAGGTCTGGACATACCTTCAGCTTTAGAAAGCAATTCTCAACCTTTCAAGAATAAATCGCTCTGCAACCAATGGTTCAACTTCTGTTTGGTTTTTTCAATAATAGGTATGAAATTTAATGAGCATCTTTCCTGTTGATTCTTAGACATGGTAAAACAAGGTATGTTAACTTTTTCCTTGACTGGAATATTGCATATAGAGGGTATCACACGGTCTTTAACAGCAAACAATTCACACTTAAGATTTAGGCAAAGACCAGATGCTTTGGAAAAAAATATTTATCACATCGACTACTCTAGGAATCTGGTAAGCATCTTTCAAAAAGAGGATGGTGTCATCTGCAAGCTGATTTATGAAATTATCTCTGTCAGCAATAGAGATCCCTTTTATATCGCTGGATTTAACACAACTTGTAATATGTTGGGTTGCAAGCAGGAAGAAGTAAGGCGAAATTGGGCAACCTTGCCTAATTCCTCTTTTCAAATCTAGGAGAAGCGCCATGCTTTAATTTAATGGAACTGTTCCCATTCATATAAAGAGCTTTAATAGTACTACAAAATAATTCCCCAAAACCACATTTTTCAAGGGAGAGAAATAGAAACTCATGCTTCACTGCATCGAAGGCTTTATAAAAGTCTAAGAAGACAAAACTATCTTGGAAGATTAGATCAGAATAGTCAATAAGGTCTAACACCAGTCGGATATTATTAGATATAGTCTATTCCTCATGAAGCCAGATTGGGTCTCTTCTATAATTGAGTCCAATACTGCCTTCATTCTTTTTGCAAATATAGAGGCTAATATTTTGCAGTCGTTATTGAGCAGACAGATTGGACACCAATTATCGAGGAGAATCAAGTCGTTCTTGGGCTTAGGTATTAATGTAATCAGACCTTGAGTCAAACTGGGAGGGAGAGCATTATTTGCAATTCTTTCAGAAAAGACCTCCAACATAAATGGGGTTAACTGTTGAGAAAAGTTTTGTAAAACAAAGCAGATATACCATCAGTCCCAGGAGACTTATTATTTTGAATCTGTTCAATAGAATAAATGATCTCTTCAACTATAATAGGGTCATCACACTGTTCACTCACAGCATCCCCAATTGATTTCACGTCCCCCAGAGAGTCAAAAAAAGTGTTGAGGAAACCTCACAATACTTAGAACTATATAAATTCTGCTAGAAGTTACAACTAAAGTTAGAGATTAATGTGGGATCATCTGTGATGAGACCATTAATATTTATTTGTTGAATTGTATTATTTTTAGAGTGGTATTTTTCTAACCTGGAAAAAGACAATTAATTTAGTTCACCCTCCTCTAGCCACTTCTTCCTAGATCTGTATAAACTGACAGCTCCCTCTGCTTTCAGTTTATACATATCATACAACTTGTGTTGTAGCTCAAACAGAACAGATTTGTCCTCCTCTGAGAGACCTTCAACAGGCTTTTGAACAAGAGAGGTGATCTTTGAAATTACACCTTCAGCTCTCCTTATCTTGGCAAGAATACTCCCATATTTTCTTATATTTTCCTACCTCATATTTAAAAAGCTCCCTGTTATTACTGTATGAATTGTCATTTCTAGGTTTGTTCCAGAAGTGTGTAATTAAATTGTTTATCTCCATCTTGACCAACTCATGTTTTAATATAGAGCTATTAAGCGTCCAGTAGGATGCTCTGCTAAGGCCATTATTACTATTCCAGTGTGCCAGTGGCCATCGGTTACGGCATCGAACTAGTTATGTCAAGCCCTGGTGAGGATGACGAGCACACAGATGAGCTTCCCTGATAAGGTTTCTGACAGTTTGTGCAGAAATTCTTCGGTTATGCCAACCCACAGTTTGTCAGCTGTCCTGGTGGCTGGTCTCAGATGACACCGCAGGAGGTCCTAGGCTGACGTGGTGTACGGCTATGAGGCTGGTTGGACGTACTGCCAAATTTTCTAAAATGACGTTGGAGGTGGCTTATTGTAGAGAAATGAACATTCAGTTCTCTGGCAACAGCT
Organism: Oncorhynchus keta; assembly: GCF_023373465.1. Taxonomy (NCBI): domain Eukaryota; kingdom Metazoa; phylum Chordata; class Actinopteri; order Salmoniformes; family Salmonidae; genus Oncorhynchus; species Oncorhynchus keta. Next base: position 1,091,011 of record NC_068425.1, read on the forward strand.
CTGGTGGATATTCCTGCAGTCACCATGTCAATTGCCATGCCACCATGCACACTTCCTCAACCTAGGACATCTGTGGCATTGTGTTGTGTGAGAACTGCACATTTTAGAGTGGCCTTTAATTGTCCCCAGCACAAGGTGCACCTGTGTAATGATCATGCTGTTTAATCAGCTTCTTGCTATGCCACACCTGTCAGGTGGATGGAGTATCATGGTAAATGAGACATTTTCACTAACAAGGATGTAAACAAATTCGTGTACAACATTTGAAAGAAATAAGCTTTATATTTCAGTTCTGAAACATGGGACCAACACTTTACATGTTGCATTTACATTTTTGTTCAGTGTATATATATTTTGTATATAATGTGTGTATTTATGTTGTATTATGCAGGGTGCATTTGAAAAATAGACCTAGATCTCAATATGTCTTCCCTATTAAAATAAAGGTTAAATTTAAACATTTTCAAAATGTAGCAAATAAGCCATTCATTTTCTTGTTGACCAAATTCAATAATCATTGAACGCCATGCAAATATTCCTTGCTTGGTGGGTGAAACCCCACAAAAAAAATCCATCTGCTGGAGGGAGACACATTTTCTACTGAGTTGGGCCTCCCTCTTCCTCTCTGACTAGGCACACAGTACTATATAGAGCCATGACTACATGGAACTCTATTCCACATCAAGTAACACATGCAAGCAGTAAAGTAAAAAATTTTAAAAAACAGATAAAAATGCATCTTATGGAACAGTGGAGACTGTGAAGCAACAAACAGGCAGACACATACAAACACACGATAACATACACACTATACACACGGATTTTGTGTTGTAGATATGTGATAGTAGAGTAGGGACCTGAGGGCACACACTTAATATGTTGTGAATGTATTGTAATGTTTATAAAAATGTATAACTGCCTTAATTTTGCTGGACCCCTGGAAGAGCAGCTGCTGATGGGGATCCATATTAAATACAAATGCAAAACCTGTAGTGCGCTGTGGGGCGACAGGGTAGCCTAGTGGTTGGACTAGTAACCGGAAGGTTGCAAGTTCAAACCCCAGAGCTGACATGGTACAAATCTGTAGAAGCACAAGTTATGCCCCTGAACAGGCAGTTAACCCACTGTTCAGAGGCAGAATGACAGATTTTTACCTTGCCAGCTCAGGGATTCGATCTTACAACCTTTCGGTTACTAGTCCAACGCTCTAACCATAACTGGGGCGGCAGGGTCCCTTATATGTCCCTACCTCAATCAAGTAGAAATGTAAAATGGCTAAGGTAAGGGTTAAGTTTAGTGTTAGGTAAGGGTTATGATTACAGTTAGGGTTTAGGGTTTGGTTCAGGGTAGGGATGTCCAAAGGAATCTGGATATCAGTGACCGTTTATAAAGTGAGTGATGAGCAAGATGTTTGAGAGCTTGTTTTTTTAACAGGAAAAACTATGGCAAATAAATGGTACACCGCACAACAACTTTCGAGTGTCTGCCCCAAATAGTTTCTTTAGAGAAGATGAAAAGAATTCACAAGATGTCTTTGATCCAATTGAGGAGTAAGTATATTTAAGTTATAATATTGTAAAGAAATATTTAGGCCTACTGTGTTGATAAGGCAAATTTGGATTATTTGAAAATAATTACTTTTTGCTGAGTTGATAATGTAATGTCGAAGGCAATATTAATTACTGTGTCGATAGGGGAGTAGGCTAGTGTACAATAATAATGTAATTTGATGTGCTAGTATTATTTATTTCATGGATTAATTAAATGGTAAATGAAAATATACAAACATGTGCTATAGGATATATAAAAATGGTACGTTGTAATAAACTACCCCGACATGCCATTGTGTGCTAAAGCTATGGGACATTCACACCTGCACTGAATAGAATGGGGGATGCCTTTCCTTGAAGGGCGGAAACGAGGTACAACATACAACTTTGATTGAAGACCTAAAATCACGCCAGTATCATAACGGTATCCTATCATAAGTGGGCATACGGGAGTAGCCTATTCTACGATAATATAACTTTATGTGCTATAGCATTATTTATCTAATTGATTACATTTTAAATGTGGATGATATGTTACTTCATTCAATGATTACAGTATTGTACAAGGTAGGTACAGGAGTAGCCTACAATAATAATCACGAGTCATTGAATGTGCTGTTAGAATAATTTATTTAATTTGAATAATTAAATTGTAAATGTGGATGGGTAGGCTACTTCATTCAGTGAATACTGAATGTCTATCTTTGGGAGCATGTTAATGAAGGCTTTTCAGCATTGAACTATGGAAATGTCTAACTAATTTCTGAATCTGTCTTTCTTTTAATCAAGAAGATGTGATAGCCAAAGCAACCAATCAGCTTCCCTGCAGCTGTTGAACCCACCACCCCCACAAGTAATCACATCCTCTTCTCCTGTTCAACCAAATTTGCCCACCACACAGAAAATGACTGTACATACATACGTCTGTGCCCATGTCAGTGGATGACTAAATTTGAGAAATGTAAACAATATGCTACAGTAGTGTGTGTGTGTGTGTGTGTGTGTGTGCGTGCGTGTGGAGTCCCAAGAAAAGACATGAGTGTGATGTGCCCCTTTGTATCAATGTTGAAATGCCATAAATGAAAGATGGCACCGGAAAAAGTGATGTGAGTGAGAGCGTATGAAAATAAAGACACCTTGGCAGTGCTTAATTTGTAAATTGGGAAGTGCAGGAACAAAAAGTGAACCAGAGAGGGGGGTGACCCAGAGTACGCTGAGGTACCAGAATGCATGAAAAAAACTACTTTATAATAAAGCATTGCATGCATTATCATTGCTTTTGCATACTGGCATAGATCAGTATAGGGGGTTGCAGAAATTGCACACGTGTTTTTTTTTTGGTTTGTTTAGGGTTTCGGGGCTATATTTGGGCAACAGGATTAACAGAGAATTTGGCAAAATACAATGTATGTAGGCTGGTATATACAGTATCATCGGTAACAATTGTGTACAAGCCACCTAGCTAATACAATATTGGAGCTAGCAGTCATTCGTTAAGTTACATGTTAACCATAGCGATAGCCTAATTGGGGCGCAATAGAGTTCACTGGCCGAATGCCGACACACCGGAAATAATAACTAAAACATTAAACGAGAAATGGTGGAGGCTACCAGAATGATTTTGGGGGAATAAACGTTGTGAGTGAAACACATAATTACATAGCACACTCCCTACCCGGTATCCTATTCCGCCGCTATACAACTTTGTATGCGTTATTTGTTGGCAACTTTTTTGGAACAGATTCCTCGTGGAACGTTCCACAAATTATACCAACCAGGGTCAAATTGACATGTTTGGACTGCAGCCCTTGTCTCCATTGACAGTGCATGTTAAATGCATGGTGGTATTTTATGGAGCGAGGAAGATGTTAGGTAACTTGGTGAAAGGTATCAGTAGCTTATTTCCTGAATCACTCCCCACACTGCGCGTTCGCGCACTACTTCTTGGCTTCTTTCCGAAGATACGTTAAGGACTTTCTTCCTTATTTTCAATTTTTCCCCGTAGATGATGCAACGATGATTTTCCTCTTGACTATATTGGCAAGTGTTTTCCAAACAGGTTTGTTGCACTTATTATGGTTTTATATGACATTTCCTCAATTGCATATTCCCTACCCGGTATCCCATTCCGCCGCTATACAACTTTGTATGCGTTATTTGTTGGCAACCTTGTTATTTACGAAGATTTTGGAACAGATTCCTCTTGGAACGTTCCACAAATTATACAAACCAGGGTCAAATTGACATGTTTGGACTGCAGCCCTTGTCTCCATTGACAGTGGTGGTATCTTATGAAGCTAGGAAGATGTTAGGTAACTTGGTGAAAGGTATCAGTAGTTTATTTCCTGAATCACTCCCCACACTGCGCGTTCGCGCCCTACTTCCTGGCTGCTTTCCGAATATACGTTAAGGACTTTCTTCCTTATTTTCACTTTTTCCCTGTAGATGATGCAACGATGATTTTCCTATTGACTATATTGGCAAGTGTTTTCCAAACAGGTTGGTTGCACTTATTATGGTTTTATATGACATTTCCTCAATTTCATATGGTTGATTCAAGTTAAATGCATTGCATATGTTCGATACTTGTTTGCTTGCAGCAGACTGGCGGTAGTGGTTAGTACTGTTAGGGTTTCGTAAATTCGAATCTGGTATCAGGATAAATATAACAATGAGTCACCGATTTTATACTATCTATTTTTATTAGCTAAGTAATAAATGGCAAATGCAACTTTCAGAACAGAGAAGTGACAGGCTGTATGTGAACAGCATTCTTTATACTGTGATAGACATAGTTCCAACCCGTCTGTTGGCCTATCACAGTAGAGGCTGGGCGTGGTTTAAACTTGCTCAGCCTATTGCAGGCGCTCAGGCGGGTCCCCGCCTCTTGGCGCTTCTTGGAGTCCTCCCTCCGTCGATGTATAGATCCTTACTGTTCTGGTATCGCAGCCTAGTTAGAACAGTTGCTCAGTTCCTGCTATTGTGTTGTTCAGTATTTTTCCATCTCAGTTAAACCTCGTGATGACCAACCCTCCCTATCACAACTTTGTAAGATACAGTCACACCATGTGCTCAATATTATTACATACAAACACAAGGACAAAGCATCTGCTGGGCTGTTATCTACCGTTTTGCAACATGCAGGTCACACCATGTTACTCAGTTCTTGTCACACTCAAACAGGCAAGTAGCAAGCAGTGGTTTAATCTCATAATGATGCCCCAGTGCACAAATGCAGATACCTCACACAACCAACATCAGATAATATTTAATCATATATATCTAATGGTTATAATGTAAAATACAGTATCCAACAGTACTCGCAGCTATAGTGATTCAAGTTTTCACCTGATACTGTAGGCCTGCATATTGTGAACGTAGCAGAAGGTTCCGAGTTATTTTGCGAATGGAGTGGGACTCTGACTATTGCCTTGTGTTAGAGTTGCGTCAATTCGAATCTGGTATCAGGATAAATATGACAATGAGTCACCGATTGTATGCTATGTCTTTTTTATTAACTAAGCAATAAGTGGTAAATGCAATTTTCGTATATACAGGCTCTCTGTCCCACCTCGCAGGGCAAAACAGAGAACTGACTTGTTCCTGACAAAGATATTATAAATATACTCTGACAGGGGTAGTTCCTGCTTCCGAGCCGGCCTGTCAGAGTAGAGACTGGGCGTGGTTTAGACTCACCCAGCCTATCGTTGATTGTTGGCGTAGAGCTGGTCCCAGCCCCCAGGCGCTCCCCAGTTGATAGATGTAACTGTTGCTGTGAAGAATATCTATGCGCTCATGCTCGATACCGTTATCTCTCACCTGGCTCCTGTTATCTAACAAAAGACTGTTTGTTCTCGCAACACTACGTTCTGAATGTGCCCCCCCCAACTCATTGCACAGTTCCTGTCTTCATGTTATTCTGTATTTTTCCATCACGAGAAAGGCCCATGGCCCTGAAACTGTTAACAATGTTTCAAGTCAGCTATGTTGCATAACACATACATACATCCACACAAGCCAACAGCAGATAATATTCAATCACATATATGGTAACGGGCTATAGTGCATAACACAGAATCCTCATACTTGTGACATTTGTGTGATCGTCGATCGATTGCTGTTTCGTAAATTGCCAATATTGGAGGGTCAGGGTAGAAGAAGTTCAAGCCGGTTTTAATCATAGCCGCTGTCAGATTGGCTTTTTCATTGGCAACATTACCATTCAAATGCGGTGATAGCCTATTTATCGTCACTTGAAATTGTCTTTATAGTGCTTTCCTATGTCTACGCTTCGGAATTCTAATGCTGCATTCAAAACAACTGGGAACTCGGGGAAAAAACGAGCTCCGATTGGGTAAAAGCCTCTTTCTGGAGCTGCGAATTTTTGACGTGAAGATCACTGAGGTCATGATTTGACCTCGTTTTCCCCCGAGTTTCCAGTTGTCTTGAAAGCACCACAAGCAACAGAGCAAGCAGGTTGACACTAGTGACCACAGCCGCAAAGTAATAAACTCCGCAAATTTCTTTAATTTATCTTCTTAAATTTTGATTGTCAACATAACCCTTAACCACACTGCTAACCTTATTCCTAACGTTAAATTAAGCACATTAAAAAAAAAAAATCGTTCAGCCAATTTAGACTTTGTTGTTGTGTTAATAGTAGATACCAAGAAACGCTTTCACAAAAACCTTCACTGATCACGTGATCGTCCCAGCTGTACCCAGATAGGGTACAGACCAAAGCAATTAGTTTTTGTATGGAGGTGTGTCGAAATTTGGTCAACAAAAAATGGAATGGCTTATTTGGTCGTATAAGTTTTGTAATGCACACATTGTTTTGAGTGTACTGATAAAAGTAGGACACGTGATATCCAGGCAACTATGAGGACAAACACTTTATATCGGAGTTGTCGCGAGATGGCTATGCATATTCATATCATGAGGCTAGTAGCATAGCATCTCTTCATTGGATACGGGTGGCTCGTCGAATATTACAATAATGAGATGTGTCCACCAATCCAAAGAAAGGATAGGCGGGCGCTCGTCAGCCCGACGTTCTTTGTGGACAATGACTCCAATTGTTAGGGCGGAGAGACATGTCATTTTGTCAGTATACCCATCATCTTTGCTGTAACATAGTTAGAACAATTCCATCACGGACACTGTATCCAGTTTCACTATTTGCCTCAAAGTCAAAATTGTCTAGGCCTACAGTATATCAAAACAATTCATGAAAACAAAATTGTGCTTTTTGGTTCATTTAAGGTTAGGCATAAGGTTAGTAGTGTGGTTAGGGTTGTGTAATCAGATTTTAATAAGATAAATTATTATAAATTGTAGTATGCGGGGTTTATGACTTTGTGGCTGTGTTAACTTGGGAACCAGGTTCCGGTGACGCCAGCAATCTGATTGGTTGGTCGCACTCGCACAAGAGCACCACGGCGCAAGCGAGTCTATGATATGGGACGAAGAAAACGGTCATTGCCTGTTCAGCAGGAAAAAATTGAGGATTTGGAGGCAAAACATGCACGAATTGAGGAATCTGATGGTAAAGGTGCTATTTCATATTTCCCTGCAAGCCAAAATGTATGGTTTTACAAGCAACGCTTTATGGAAGGTGTGTGTGTGGGGGGGGTGTAATCCGACACCTCCTCAGCTCATCAGTTATCTAAATCCTCTCTAGAACATTTTAAATTGGCCATGAGATATTGTAGTAATAGTCACATCACAAATGTGATATTTTATTGCTTGTACTTGCTTGGACTGATTAGGGGTACCACATATGATTGTTTAAAAAAAAATGTCACACACACGGGATAGGTGCAGTGAAATGTTTTGTTTTACATGGTTAGCGATAGTAGTATGGCGCCCCTGGAGTAAATTCGGGTTAAGTGCCTTGCTCATTCAAACCAGCAACCTTACAGTTATTGACCCAACGCTCTAACTGCTAGGCCACCTGCCACCCTAACAGATTTGTAAATTTGCCATAATCTGTGGGCTAGATGGAGTTTCCACCATATTGCTCACACACCCCAGCTGCCGATTTCAAATCTACGAGGTATGGCCAATCAACAAATGTCAAAGGCTAGGGTTTGATTTGGGACTGGACATGATGGTCATGCTTTCGTCCTAGGTTGGACGGGTGTCAATGAGCACAGCTTCATAGCTGTGAAACCGGATGGTGTGCACCGGAGGCTAGTGGGAGAGATCATCCGGCGCTTTGAGAAAAAGGGCTTCAGATTGGTGGGAATGAAACTAGTCCAGGTAAGAGCACACACCATGATATACATCCATCAAACCCACACGCGAGGAGGAGAAGGAGGAAGCACTTCATTAGACAGTTTATTAACGTAGTTTACAACACTTGTACGCCATCTTTCAAAACAAACAGGCAATAATTAGCCTTTCCAGAGCAGTGTGAAGGGGGTAACTGGAGAAATCTTGTAAAATATATTTAAATAAAATATGTGATTTATGTTTGTGAAAGGGGCTTATGATATACTGTCTGTGTTGGATCTCTCTCTGATGTGATGTGATGTGGGTGGGTGGGTGGGTGGGTGTGTGTGTTCGCCAGGCGTCCGAGGATCTCCTGAGAGAGCACTACAGGGACCTGAGAGACAAACCCTTCTTCAATGGATTGGTGCGCAACATGAGCTCTGGACCCATCGTTGCCATGGTGAGATAGCATGCCTACTACTACATACACAGCTGCCCTCTCCCGCTCAAGATATTTGACATATTTTATTACGGTTTACACAATTTAAACGTTACTGGTTATCCACGTTAATGTGCACATCCCTAGTTGTGCAATTGTTCATCCAGGTGTGTATATGTGTGCATGTGTTTAGGTGTGGCAAGGTCTGGATGTGGTGAAGATGTCGCGCAAGATGCTGGGGGAGACCAACCCGGCAGACTCCCTACCAGGAACCATCAGAGGAGACTACTGTTTGGAAGTGGGCAGGTAAAGTGTGTCTGTGTATTGTGTGTGTGTGTGTAACTGGTTGTGAAATGGCTAGCTAGTTTGGTGCGCACTAATAGCGTTTCAATCAGTGACGTCACTTGCTCTGAGACCTTGAAGTAGTTGTTTCCATTGCTCTGCAAGGGCCTCTGCTTTTGTGGAGCAATAGGTAACGATGATTCGTGGGAGGCAGTTGTTGATGTGTGCAGATGGTCCCTTGTTTGAGCCCAGGTAGGGGCGAAGAGAGGGATGGAAGCAATACTGTTACATGTTATCATCAGTGACCATGATATTATATGTTGTTGACTTTCTGTGTTGTAGGAATGTGATCCATGGCAGTGACTCTGTGGAGAGCGCTCAGAGAGAGATCTCTCTGTGGTTCAGGCAGAATGAGCTACAGTGCTGGGAGGACAGCAGCGGACACTGGATCTATGAGTGACACACACACACCACTTGTAGACCACCCAAGTGCCTTCAGAAACTATTCATACCCCTTTACTTTTTCCACATTTTGTTTTTCCAAGCGGGATTAAAATAGATTTAGTTGTCATTTTTTTGCGTCAACGGTCTACATAATACTTTGTCAAAGTGCAAGAAATTCTAACATATGTACAAATATTCATGAAAAATAGAAAACAAATATGTCTTTAAGTATTCATACCCTTGAGTCAATACATGTTAGAATAACCTTTGGCAGCAATTTACAGCAGTCTTTCTGGGTAAGTCTCTTAAGAGCTTTACACACATGGATTATACAATATCTGTACTTTATTCTTTTGAAAATTCTTCAAGCGCTGTCAGGTTGGATGTTGATCATGCTAGACAGCTATTTTCAAGTCTTGCCATATATTTTCAAGCTGAGATGAATGAGATGAAATAAAAGATCCCTGAAATGTTCCATATGCTCAAAAAGCTTATTTCTCTCAAATGCTGTTCAATTTAGTTTACATCCCTGTTATTGAGCATTCCTCCTTCGCCAAGATAATCCATCCACCTGACAGGTGTGGAATATCAAGAAGCTGATTAAACAGCATGGTTATTACACAGGTGCACCTTGAGCTGGGGGCAGTAAAAGGCCACTCTAAAATGTGCAGTTTTGTCAAACAGAACAACGCCACAGATCTCTCAAGTTTTGACGGAGTGTGCAAATGGCATGCTGACTGCAGGAATGACCACCAGAGCTGTTGCTAATTTCTCTACCATAAGCTGCCTCCAACCTTGTTGTAGAGAATTTGGTAGTACGCCCAACTGGCCTCACAACTACAGACCACGTGTAACTACGCCAGCCCAGGACCACCACATCTGGCTTCTTCCCTTGTGGGCATAGCCGCAGGAAGTAGTTTGAGGGTGGGGCTGCTGCAAAAATGCTTGCCTGCGCTGAAGATGTATATTTTAGTCCACTAATACAGGACTAGTAAAGGCCCAGAGCACTCATTTTGTGAAAACATTTTCACAAAATGTATTTGAGTGTTTACCAGCATTTGTCTGATTATTCTCTGTAAAAAAAATTAATATGATAATACTTGCTTGATATACAGTGAATTCAGAAAGTATTCAGACTCCAGAGTTCCTCTGTGGAGATGGGAGAACCTTCCAGAAGTACAACCATCTCTGCAGCACTCCACCAATGAGGCCTTTTCATTTATTTTTTATTTATTTTTTATTTCACCTTTATTTAACCAGGTAGGCTAGTTGAGAACAGGTTCTCATTTGCAACTGCGACCTGGTCAAGATAAGGTAATAATAATAATAATAATATATGCCATTTAGCAGACGCTTTTATCCAAAGTGACTTACAGTCATGTGTGCATACATTCTACGTATGGGTGGTCCCGGGAATCAAACCCACTACCCTGGCGTTACAAGCGCCATGCTCTACCAACTGAGCTACAGAAGGACCTCCAAACATATCGTTGGTCATTATGGCCAAACAGTTCTATTTTTGTTTCATCAGACCAGAGGACATTTCTCCAAAAAGTAAAATTTTTGTCTCCATGTGCAGTTGCAAAGCGTAGCCTGTTTTTTTTAGTGGCGGTTTTGGAGCAGTTGCTTCTTCCTTGCTGGCGGCCTTTCAGGTTATGTCGATATAGGACTTGTTTTACTGTGGCTATATATATTTTTGTACCTGTTTTCTCCAGCATCTTCACAAGGTCCTTTGTTGTTCTGGGATTGATTTGCACTTTTCGCACAAAAGTACATTCGTCACTTGGAGACAGAACGCGTCTCCTTCCTGAACGGTATGACGGCTGCATGGTCCCATGGTGTTTATATTTGCGTACTATTGTTTATACAGATGAACTTGGCACCTTGTAAATTGCTCCCAAGAATGAACCAGACTTGTGGAGGTCTAAAATTGTTTTTCTGAGGTCTTGGCTGATTTCTTTTGATTTTCCCATGATGTCAAGCAAAGAGGCACTGAGTTTGAAGGTAGGCCTTGAAATACAGCCACAGGTACACCTCTAATTGACTCAAATTATGTCAATTAGCCCATCAGAAGCTTCCAAAGCCATTACATTTTCTGAAATTTTCTTAGCTGTTTAAAGGCACAGTCAATTTAGTGTATGTAAACTTCTAACCCACTGGAATTGTGATATAGTGAAATAATCTGTAAACAATTGTAGGAAAAAGAACTTGTGTCATGCACAAAGTAGATATCCTAACCGACTGGCCAAAACTATAGTTTATTAACAAGAAATTTGTGGACTGGTTGAAAAATGAGTTTTAATGACTTCAACCTAAGTGTATGTAAACTTCCGACTTCAACTGTATGTAAATGTGATAATTAAAAAAAAAATTATTATAAATTTGCAAACATTTCTAAAAACCTGTTTTTGCTTTGTCATTTGGGGTATTGTGTGTAGATTGATTAGGGGAAAAAAATATTGAATCAATTTTAGAATAAGGCTGTAATGTAACAAAATGTGGAAAAAGTCAAGGGGTCTGAATACACTATGTTTTCCAGTTTCTTGAAATACTTTGCAAATGCAACTTATTTCTTTGTGAAAACTGAAATGGTCTATTCATTCATTTTCCATATTAGTAAACTCTTATCCAGAGCAACTTAGTAGTGAGTGCATACATTTTCCCCAATGGAATCGAAACCACAACCCTAGCATTGCAAGCGCCATGCTCTACCAACTGAGCCACATTATCACATCATCACAAACCACTTGATGGCTCAATGTGCTCAATTACTGTATTCTGCAATGTTTTTCATCATGGTGATGTAAAGTGTACAGGTACAAACCTTGATGACCAGCCTATGTACAATACAGTAAAGTACATTTACATTAAGTGGTTTGTAAGGATGTTCAATTAATACTACACCAAAAGTGGTTGTTTTCCATGTTATTTGATCAAGAAAAATATTTAATTTGATGTGTATGTTTTGTGTCTTTGCCCATAACTTTGCACCTTTTGATGTAAACGGACAGGGTTATATTGTTTCTGGATTCCATTAGAATGACAATCGCAGAGAATGGGACAGCAACTCTTCAAATTCCAACTGTTGAATCCTGCAAGATACTGTTCTTAATTATTCAACAACCTCTTTTGCCAAAGGAGGGATGATGACATTTTTTTTTGTCTGCAATACCTCTAATATTAGTAAAGGCACAATGCACTACTTTTGTGTAAATGTTTTTATTCTATTTTTATTGTATTCTGATTGTTCAGTGGGTGCTGCAGCACCTTCAGTACCCCTACTTCCCGCGGCTATGCCTGTGGGATGAACTGAGACTAGCCACAACATAAGAAAGCTCACCTGTGTGCTTGTCCTCCTCACCAGGGTCTTGACTTGACTGCAGTTTGGCATCGTAACCGGTTTCAGTGTGCAAATGCTCACCTTCGATGGCCACTGGCATGCTGGAGAAGTGTGCTTTTCACAGATTAATCCCAGTTTCAACTGTGCTCGGGAGATGCCAGACCTGTATGGTGTCGTGTGGGCGAGCAGTTTGCTGATGTCAGAATGGTGAACAGAGTGCCCCATGGTGGCGACGGTGTATAGGCAGTGTCATGACTCCTGTAAGGATCAGAATGGGTCGGATGAGACTTGTGGGGGGTGACAGTAATCAGGCCTCTTTCTCCCATAGAGAGGGGAGAGGGGGAGCTGCTGGATGGTCGACCATTCACACCCGGTTGTTAATTACAAGAGAGGGAGACTCTTTTGCCCTCCCAAAACTGTAACATCCAAATGTGGATAATGGAACAATACTTTTAATGTGGGAAATGGTCAGTGGGGAACTATGGAAAACGAATGTAATATTGGTTTTCATTTTCTGATGCGATTAAAAACTGTATGAACCAAATACTGTAACTTGGAAAGGATACCCCTTTATCTGTCAAGTTTTCATCCAATATGTTGTGCATACAATATTTTGTTAAGATAGGAATGTGATTTTAGTTTTCTAATAAGGTGATAGTTTTGATATCCTTTGCACATTATGTAGCCATGCCCTGAGTGAGGTCGGAGAGCTTGCCATTATTGACGGACCGCCCCTTTTGACTAAGAGTGCATAAAGGCTTGGAAGGGAAATCAATATTTAGACCAGGAAAGGTGAGGCGAGAGCTACATGTTTTAAATGGTTGAAACTAAACCTCAACACGCGGTGGAGAAATAAACTTACCTTCCTTTAGACCAGAGAGACGAAGAGCTGCAGCTCATGTCCATCGTGGTCTAAAGCCTGAATACCAACACGAGGAGGAAGAGGCGAGAAGCTCACCTCAGACAATCACTGGTACAGTTGATTAGCTGTCTTAAGTCAGATATCGAGAAAAGCGAATCTAACTGAAGCCATATTACTACGGTCATCACCAATTGGAACCGTCATCATGGTTGGCTATCTTCCAGAGTGAACAACAGTAGAAGATGGGAAAGGCGAGACCCCTTTCGGACAATCAGAGCCATACAGCTGGAAGGCCAACAACTTTCCGAAAAGGCTTGGATCCGACCGAGTTAAACAACGAACGAAGGCATTTCACACGTAAATACATTAATGATTTCTTAATTCAAATGGGTGGTGGTTTGTGTGCAAGGTATATGATTAATGTGAGGACAGTCCTAGAATGTATACATGATGTATACAAGTGTGCCTTTTTCTTTCTCTCTCTCTCTTCCCCCCTCTCCATCTGTGTTGTAACAAGCCGTCATATCAACGTGTACGACAACGTATTCCAGTTCCCAATAAAATACAGCAGCTTCTCAAATCCATTGAAGAGGAGTGGGACAACAGGTCGCATTCAACAGCCTGATCAACTCTATGCGAAGGAGATGTGTCGCGCTGCATGAGGCAAATGGTGCTCACACCAGATACTGACTGGTTTTCTGATCCACGCCCTACCTTTAAATAAATAAAAAAATCTGTGACCAACAGATGCATATCTGTATTCCCAGTCATGTGAAATCCATAGATTAGGGCCTAAGTTATTTATTTCAATTGACTGATTTCCTTATATAAACTGTAACTCAGTAAAATCTTTGAAACTGTTGCATGTTGCGTTTATAATTTTTAAATCTACCAATTGGTGCTGAAACGGAGACGAATATGCATATATTTAGACGGATTTCTTTCATTGACGCCTAACATTCTAAACCCGATATATATAACTAGATATGTTCTATTGAGTCTGTCGTCAAAATTCAAACTAAAAGGTACACCATATTTAATGGTTTGGCTTAAGATAAATGTACTAAAAACCCTATTGAATTAGTTTTTCCTAGCCACCGTGCTTCTACAACTGTATTGCTTGCTGTTTGGGGTTTTAGGCTGGGTTTCTGTACAGCACTTTGATAAATCAGCTGATGTAAGAAAGGCTATATAAATACATTTGATTTGATATTGAATGAAAACTCCATGAGAAAATCCGTTGGCCAGTTAAGTAGGAGGGTTTGCAGCGTTCGAATCACCACACCAGTAAATACTTATGTAAATGAGATATTTCTGTAATTCATTTTAAATAAATTTGCTATTTTTTTTATACATTTGTTTTCACTTTGACATTATTGGGTACTCTGTGTAGATGGGTGAGATTATTATTATTATTTAATTCAGGCTGTAACAAAACAAAATGTGTAATAAGTGAAGGGGTATGAATAGTTTCTGAAGGCACTGTATATTTGGCCTTGTGTTTTAGGTTATTGTCCTGCTGAAAGGTGTCTCCCAGTGTCTGTTGGAAAGCAGACTGAACCAGGTTTTCCTCTAGGATTTTGCATGTGCTTAGATCTATTCCGTTTATTTTTATCATACAAAAACTCCCTAGTCCTTGCCGATGACAAGCATACCCATAACATGATGCAGCCACCACCAGGCTTGAAAATATTAAGAGTGGCACTCAGTGTTGTGTTGGTTTTGCCCCAAACATAAGACTTTGTATTCAGGACATAAAGTACATGTCTTTGCCACAATGTTTGCTGTTTTACTGTAGTGCCTTATTGCAAACCTTGATGCATCTTTTGGAATATTTTTATTTTGCATTTGCTTCCTTCTTTTGACTCTGTCAATTAAGGTTAATATTGTGGGGTAACTACAATGTTGTTGATCCATCCTGTTCTCCTATCACAGACAAACAAACAGTTTTATAGTCACCATTGGCCTCATGGTGTAATCCCTGTGTGATTCCTTCCTCTTTGGCAACAGGGTTAGGAAGGATACCTGTGTCTTTGTAGTGACTCGGTTTAGTAATACGCCATCCAAAATGTAATTAATACATCATTAATCATTATTAATAATTAACATCATGCTCAAAGGGATATTCAATTTATGTTTAGGTGCCCCTCTTTGTGAGGCATTGGAACACTTCCCTGGTCTTTGTGGTTGAATTTTTATTTTATTTATTTCACCTTTATTTAACCAGGTAGGCAAGTTGAGAACAAGTTCTTATTTACAATTGCGACCTGGCCAAGATAAAGCAAAGCAGTTCGACACACAACAACACAGAGTTACACATGGAGTAAAACAAAACATACAGTCAATAATACAGTATAAACAAGTCCATATACGATGTGAGCAAATGAGGTGAGATAAGGAAGGTAAAGGCAAAAAAAAGGCCATGGTGGCAAAGTAAATACAATACAGCAAGTAAAACAATGGAATGGTAGATTTGCAGTGGAAGAATGTGCAAAGTAATTAAAAATAATGGGGTGCAAAGGAGCAATATAAATAAATTAAATAAATACAGTTGTTCCCTACTGAGGTAGTTGTTTGGGCTAAATTATAGATGGGCTATGTACAGGTGCAGTAATCTGTGGGCTGCTCGGACAGCTGGTGCTTAAAGCTAGTGAGGGAGATAAGTGTTTCCAGTTTCAGAGATTTTTGTAGTTTGTTCCAGTCATTGGCAGCAGAGAACTGGAAGGAGAGAAATAAATAATTGGTTTTGGGGTTGACCAGAGAGATATACCTGCTGGAGCGCGTGCTACAGGTGGGTGATGCTATGGTGACCAGCGAGCTGAGATAAGGGGGGACTTTACCTAGCAGGGTCTTGTAGATGACATGGAGCCAGTGGGTTTGGCATCGAGTATGAAGCGAGGGCCAGCCAAAGAGAGCGTACAGGTCACAATGGTGGGTAGTATATGGGCTTTGGTAACAAAACGGATGGCACTGTGATAGACTGCATCCAATTTCTTGAGTAGGGTATTGGAGGCTATTTTGTAAATTACATCGCCGAAGTCGAGGATTGGTAGGATGGTCAGTTTTACAAGGGTATGTTTGGCAGCATGAGTGAAGGATGCTTTGTTTTGAAATAGGAAGCCAATTCCAGATTTAACTTTGGATTGGAGATCTTTGATGTGGGTCTGGAAGGAGAGTTTACAGTCTAACCAGACACCTAGTTATTTGTAGTTGTCCACGTATTCTAAGTCAGAGCCGTCCAGAGTAGTGATGTTGGATAGGCGGGCAGCGATCGGTTGAAGAGCATGCATTTACTTTTACTTGTATTTAAGAGCAATTGGAGGCCACGGAAGGAGAATTGTAATGGCATTGAAGCTTACCTGGAGGGTTGTTAACACAGTGTCCAAAGAAGGGCCAGAAGTATACAGAATGGTGTCGTCTGCGTAGAGGTGGATCAGGGACTCACCAGCAGCAAGAGCGACATCATTGATGTATACAGAGAAGAGTCGGTCCAAGAGTTGAACCCTGTGGCACCCCCATAGAGACTGCCAGAGCTCCGGACAACAGACCCTCCGATTTGACACACTGAACTCTATCAAAGAAGTAGTTGGTGAACCAGGCGAGGCAATCATTTGAGAAACCAAGGCTGTCGAGTCTGCCGATGAGGATGTGGTGATTGACAGAGTCGAAAGCCTTGGACAGATCAATGAATACGGCTGCACAGTAATGTTTCTTATCGATGGCGGTTAAGATATCGTTTAGGACCTTGAGCGTGGCTGAGGTGCACCCATGACCAGCTCTGAAACCAGATTGCCTAGCAGAGAGGGTATGGTGAGATTCGAAATGGTCGGTAATCTGTTTGTTGACTTGGCTTTCGAAGACCTTAGAAAGGCAGGGTAGGATAGATATAGGTCTGTAGCAGTTTGGGTCAAGAGTGTCCCCCCCTTTGAAGAGGGGGATGACCGCAGCTGCTTTCCAATCTTTGGGAATCTCAGACGACACGAAAGAGAGGTTGAACAGACTAGTAATAGGGGTGGCAACAATTTCAGCAGATCATTTTAGAAAGAAAGGGTCCAGATTGTCTAGCCCGGCTGATTTGTAGGGGTCCAGATTTTGCAGCTCTTTCAGACCATCAGCTGACTGGATTTGGGAGAAGGAGAAATGGGGAAGGCTTGGGCGAGTTGCTGTGGGGGGTGCAGTGCTGTTGACCGGGGTAGGGGTAGCCAGGTGGAAAGCATGGCCAGCCGTAGAAAAATGCTTATTGAAATTCTCAATTATAGTGGATTTATCAGTGGTGAAAGTGTTTCCTATATTCAGTGCAGTGGGCAGCTGGGAGGTGTTCTTATTCTCCATGGACTTTACAGTGTCCCAGAACTTTTTTGATTTAGTGTTGCAGGAAGCAAATTTCTGCTTGAAAAAGCTAGCCTTGGCCTTTCTAACTGCCTGTGTATATATTGGTTTCTAGCTTCCCTGAAAAGCTGCATATCACGGGGGCTGTTCGATGCTAATGCAGAACGCCATAGAATGTTTTTGTGTTGGTTAAGGGCAGTCAGGTCTGGGGAGAACCAAGGGTTATATCTGTTCCTGGTTCTAAATTTCTTGAATGGGGCATGCTTATTTAAGATGGTTAGGATGGCATTAAAAAAAAAAAGGCATCCCCTATTGACGGGATGAGATCAATATCCTTCCAGGATACCCGGGCCAGGTCGATTAGAAAGGCCTGCTCGCTGAAGTGTTTCAGGGAGCGTTTGACAGTGATGAGTGGAGGTCGTTTGACCGCTGACCCATTACGGATGCAGGCAATGAGGCAGTGATCGCTGAGATCTTGGTTAAAGACAGCAGAGGTGTATTTAGAGGGCAAGTTGGTTAGGATGATGAAAATATATTTGCGGCTTTCTGTAGTAGGCAGCTAGGAGTGATATTGCTGCTTTGATGAAATATTTATTGAAGGAATGACAACACATCTTCGCCACGGTTACTTACACAAGATAACATTGAGATTAAACTGCAAGGTGTGAGATTCACAGTGAGTTAACTTTAAGATTGAATTTACACTGCAAGGAGAATCCTTGTACTGTAGGTTCTTTAATTGCATATCTGCTGCTGCTTTCTGTATGTACTGGACGGTCATGGATGTGGAATGCAATAGTGCTCTCTCTGAAACTTAGCAATAACCACTGACAGAGAGAGAAGAGAGAAAGGCGAATAAAGGGCACGTTTTTCTAATCTCATTCGTTCATAGTGATTTATTGTGTTTTAATCTGAAGTCACACATTCACAGTTCGGTCAGTGTATTTGTTTTATTCATTTTTAGCAGTTTTAAAGATGTCGTCTGTAACATAAACAACTCTTGGTTTTTGAAGAATATGTCATGAAGAAGCTGTGTCCTGCTTTCTTACCTCATCATAATCCCAAAACACTCTTAAAAACCTCAGAGGAGAACCAACAGTGAAGAAGGAAGTTTGTAAACACTGAATGTGGTCGAACAGCCAACTGTATCGCTTAAAATAAATGAATAAAAAAATCTCAATTAATTTCATTCCTTTATTGTTACAGGTATATCATAGACATTAAGGGTGGTTGTATGTGTGATAGGCTATGTACTGTCCTCAAAGGACTTTTAACCAGGATCTAAAATGTAACGTAATGTCCACTGTGCAACATGAACATCTATAGTACTGCTGTTAGAGGTGCCTAAAGTTGACAGGGTATGTTCCAAATGGACTTGAGCTTCACTCTTCCGAATCTGAACCACTGTCCTTGTTACTTCTTTGTACATCTTCAATTAATTCCGTAAACCCGGAAGTTCCGAACTGCAGCATCATGTTCCCATGTTAGCGGAGACTGCATTCACAGTAAACTCTGCATACTGTATGTCGGCTCAATCGGAAATGACCTTTAAATGCGGCATAGGTTGGCCTTGCAATCAGATTGAATTCTGGTCCTAATTCAAAAAGTAACATTTTAAAAAAGATCACAAAAAAAGGTTGAAAATAAGTCAATCAACAGAGAACGACAGACAACACAGCCTCTGGTTTTCAGCGCACAAATAGGTTTAATATTTAATCCACACAGATAAAGAGATCAACATATGAATAACATACTGAACAAGAAGGGGAGGGGCCTTGGGCATGTCTGGAGAGTTACAGAATCGTCAATTGCAGCTGTCATTCAAAACAGGCGACCATGCACAAACCTCACTGTCCAACTGTCAGTCTGGGAATCAGAGTAGAGTGGGCGGTTGGTGAATTATTTATGAACCAAACAGCCCACAGTCGAGGATATGCCTGGCTCTCTCTCTCTCCTTCCACTATTTGGCACGGTTACTTTCCCCTTCACCCTTACCCCTTTGGTGTTCACAGACCTGAGAAGACTGATAGGTTTTTACAAAGGCCGAAACAGAACTGAGCCTCTTTACCTGTCCATTTTCTCTACAGGAGAGTTTGGGTTTGATCGACAGTGCAGCCTGACTTATCTACAAATCACCTTGCATCATAAATAACTACTCATTATTATTTGTAGATCAATCAGTCAGTCACAATTTACTCACAATGCATCACATATTTGATCCGCTCAAACACGGCCAATCTATGTCCTTAAGGCTGTCTGGAAACTTGCTTCTAATGTGGACCAATTCAAATCCCTGTTCATCCTCTGATGCCAAAACAAGAGTTTCTCTTCACTCCACTACACCTGATTTACTGGCTCAGTTATCCCCCATGAATTTAACTACATCTGTATTACAAATGGCACCCTATTCCCTATATAGTACACTACGTTTGACAAGGAACAATAGGGCTCTGATCAAAAGTAGTATTATAAAAAGGCATAGGGCGCCATTTCCGAGGCATCCTGAGTCTGCACACCTCCTGATCAAACTTCACTGTATTTACAGGCCAATGCATTCAAGACTGATCTTGTTTTTTTCCCAGTACATTCAACAACGTCTCCTCACCTTCTAACTAAAAGCTGGCTGAGGTAAAATCACCCTGAACCAACCAATCACCTGTCAGTCTCTCTCTCTACATTCAACTCACCAATGAGCGGCTAGTGACCGTGTCACTCACTCCGACCAATAACTGCCTATCTCTGAATTCCTCTTGAGCAATCAGCTGTCTCTGTTTCCAGCGTGGTTCAGTGAGCTGAAAGCTGATTGGAGGTGGGGGGTCTTAGTAAGTCATACCATAAATAGTTTTGGGATTACTGGTTGCCAAAACTTGGGTAATTTCTGGAGAGACGTTATATTATGCAGTACTTTAATGTTCCTGTACTTGTGTTGTTGATAAGATGCAGGTGGGCGAGGCGAGAAAGGGTTGGGTTAGGGGTGATTGTAGGTATCAGGGGGTAGCTTAGGGGAAGATGCAGGCCATTACAAGTCAAAGGTCAAATACAGGAGAGATACAGACGTACTTCCAGGGGAAAGTACATCTGAGTGACATCTAAAACGGCACCCTATTCCCTATATAGTGCATTCGTTTTGTCCAGCGCAATATGGGTCTTTATCAAAAGTAATGCACCATATAGTGACTAGGGTGCCATTTCAGACACACTCCAGGCTTTAGGGAGTAGATACAGGGTAGCTGGAGGTAGTTAGGGGGCAGGGGTAGTTACAAGGCTCATAGTGGGGGGAGACGATTACATTGGTAGAAGCGGCAAAAAACAGGGCGAGGGAGGGAGGGGAAGGGGGTAGTCATAGTCAATGTATTTTGAAAGTTACTAGACTGGGGGAGTGATACTTACAAGGCAATAGGTAGTTACAAGGTCTTTGGAGGGGATATCGAGAGTTAAAAGGGGTGTAATAGTACGTACAGGGGCCGTAGGGATAGTTACATCATGACCAGGGGTAGATACAGGGGCAGGAAAGAGCGGGGTGGGTAGGGTGGGTTAGTTTTAGGATGGGAGAAGGGGGTGATCATCTGGGTGCAAGAAGGGGGACAGGGGGATGCAAGGTGACCCTAGAGGGTGGGAGTGTCACTCGGGGACGTAGGACACCTGCCACACGATGATATGGCTCCGCTCGGCTTTGCACACGGCAGGCTTCATCTGCGGGGCGCCCCCCGACACCTCCCCTTCCTCTGTCTCATCGTCCTCACCATCACCTGACACACAGATGACGTGAGAGAGTCAGTCAGCATGACAAGACACACCCGCTTTCTGTAACCTTTGCACTGAAGTGTTTCTGCACATCCACACACATAAAAGCATTGGATTGGTATTTTAAATGCATAAAGTGAAATGAACAAGTGCACAACTAGGGCAGAAGGGTAGAGAATCTGGAGACAAGTAGAATTAAATTTGTAATTCAAAAGAGCGCCACATGGACTTGGGTGTATATGGCAGAGTGTGCGTGCATGCGTGAGTGATTTTCCTCACCGATGCGGAAGTCGATGTAGCCCTCCCCTCCACTCAGCACCAGGACGTTATGTACGCTCTGAGCCTCAGCCTCCGGCTGTGCCGAGGACCCCTGACCCTCTGACGGACTGTCCAGCACACTACCATTTAGGGTGGCCAACACGTTGCCTGACAGAAAAACAGAAGAAGAAAAAAAAAAAAAAATAAAAAAAAAAATGTATATATATATATACACATACACACACACACACACACACACACAAACACACACACACGAAGTTGGAAGTTTACATACACCTTAGCCAAATACTTTTAAACTCAGTTTCACAGTTCCTGACATTTAATCCTAGTAAAAATTCCCTGTCTTAGGTCAATTAGGATCACCACTTTATTTTAAGAATGTGAAATGTCAGAATAATAGTAGAGAGAGAATTTATTTCAGCTTTAATTTTTTTCATCACATTCCCAGTGGGTCAGAAGTTTACATACACTCAATTAGTATTTGGTAGCATTGCCTTTAAATTGTTTAACTTGGGTCAAACATTTCAGGAAGCCTTCAACAAGCTTCCCACAATAAGTTGGGTGAATTTTGGCCCATTCCTCCTGACAGAGCTGGTGTAACTGAGTCAGGTTTGTAAGGCCTCCTTGCTCCCACACGCTTTTCCAGTTCTGCCCACAAATTCTCTATAGGATTGAGGTCAGGGTTTTGTGATGGCCACTCCAATACCTTGACTTTGTTGTCCTTAAGCCATTTGCCACAACTTTGGAAGTATGCTTGGGGTCATTGTCCATTTGTAAGACCCATTTGCGACCAAGCTTTAACTTGATGTCTGACGTCTTGAGATGTTGCTTCAATATATCCACATATTTTTCCTCCCTCATGATGTCATCTATTTTGTGAAGTGCACCAATCCCTCTTGCAGCAAAGCACCCCCACAACATGATGCTACCACACCCGTGCTTCACGGTTGGGATGGTGTTCTTCGACTTGCAAGCCTCCCCCTTTTTCCTCCAAACATAACGTTGGTCATTATGGCCAAGCAGTTCTATTTTTGTTTCATCAGACCAGAGGACATTTCTCCAAAAAGTATGATTTTTGTCCCCATGTGCAGTTGCAAACCGTAGTCTGGCTTTTTTTATGGCGGTTTTGGAGCAGTGGCTTCTTCATGGCTGAGCGGCCTTCAGGTTATGTCGATATAGGACTCGTTTTACTGTGGATATAGATACTTTTGTACCTGTTTCCTCCAGCATCTTCACAAGGTCCTTTGCTGTTGTTCTGGGATTGATTTGCACTTTTCGAAACCAAAGTACGTTCATCTCTAGGAGACAGAACGCGTCTCCTTCCTGAGCATTATGACGGCTAAGTGGTCCTATGGTGTTTATACTTGCGTACTATTGTTTGTACAGATGAATGTGGTACCTTCAGCCATTTGGAAATTGTTCCCAAGGATGAACCAGACTTGTGGAGGTCTCTTG
Source organism: Oncorhynchus keta (assembly GCF_023373465.1). Taxonomy (NCBI): domain Eukaryota; kingdom Metazoa; phylum Chordata; class Actinopteri; order Salmoniformes; family Salmonidae; genus Oncorhynchus; species Oncorhynchus keta. The sequence continues at coordinate 1,113,951 of NC_068425.1, forward strand.
ATTTTCCCATGATGTCAAGCAAAGAGGCACTGAGTTTGAAGGTAGGCCGTGAAATACATCCACAGGTACACCTTCAATTGACTCAAATTATGTCAATTAGCCTATCAGAAGCTTCTAAAGCCATGACATACTTTTCTGGAATTTCCAAGTTGTTTAAAGGCACAGTCAATTTAGTGTATGTAAACCTCTGACCCATTGGAATTGTGATACAGTGAATTATAAGAGAAATAATCGGTCTGTAAACAATTGTTGGAAAAATTACTTGTGTCATGCACAAAGTAGATGTCCTAACTGACTTGCCAAAACTATAGTTTGTTAACAAGAAATTTGTGGAGTGGTTGAAAAACAAGTTTTAATTGCTTTTTTTTAACAGGTAACGAGAAACAGATCAGTCAATCAATTGTATTTATAATGCCCTTTTTACAATAGCAGTTGTCACATAGTAGTAAAGGACGTTACCAATAGGTACCCAGAAATGAAACACTGTAAACCACTTTTGCATTTTAGTGCCCAGTTGACAACCTGGTCCATCCTCACAGTCCTCAAATACATCAAGTTGAGAGTATTGACAGTAGGTATAATACTTTTTAGTTTGTCAATTACTCCACATTTGATGTAATGTGTTTAAGAGTATAATAAACTCTATTTACTTTTATGGACTTTATAAAATCAAATTATGATTACTAACTGACCTGGCACAGAGACAAAGAACTTGACGGCATCTCGGTGTCCATGGAAACAGAGCTGAGCCTGGGCCATGGAGCAGTATGGGATGAAGCTGCCGCTGCTTTTCTCTGGGTTGTCGTCCGCATACACATGAATCACACCCCCGGCCACGCCGCCGGACGACGTTGGAGACACCTTATTGGCTATCGGGATGAGAGTGGCGTCAATAGCCAATCAGAACATCTGACAGACCAGCAAATAGGACAAGGACATTGATGCATGAGACCATCCAATCACATTAGCACACACAGAGCAGGCTTGCCAATAAGACCCACCAATTGGGCAGGCTACATCGTTACAGAGCATTTAAAATAGAAATGTGTAATATAGAACAGACATCCCTCTCAGTCATGCAGAATAGGAAACTGTGTCAGCTGACTCTATACATAGCAATTCTCTGTACGTGGCAACTCACTGAATAAGCCTGTGGTCATCCACTTATGAATTTGCAAACGGTGAATAGAAAACAATCTGAATACTGAAATAGTAGCAATACCAAAACATGCCATCAACATGCAATAATGAAGAGACAAGGCATCCCCAAAACCCCATGACCTAATATATTGACTATGTCACTGAAATGATCCATATTCATCACACAAATAGCATACAAACATGACTCATACATATACATACATTAACACCATACTCGACATACGCTACCGTTCAAAAGTTTGGGGTCACCTAGAAATGTCCTTGTTTTTGAAAGAAAAGCACATTTTTTGTCCATTAAAATAACATCAAATTGATCAGAAATACAGTGTAGACATTGTTAATGTTGTAAATCACTATTGTAGCTGGGAACAGCAGATTTTTTATGGAATATCTACATAGGCATACAGAGGCCCATTATCAGCAACCATCACTCCTGTGCTCCAATGGCACATTGTGTTAGCTAATCCAAGTTTCTCATTTTAAAAGGCTAATTGATCATTAGAAAACCCTTTTAAAATTATGTTAGCACAGCTGTAAACTGCAGTTCTGATTAAAGAAGCAATAAAACTGGCCTTCTTTAGACTAGTTGAGTTTCTGAAGCATCAGCATTTGTGGGTTTGAGTACAGGTTCAAAATGGCCAGAAACAAAGAACTTTCTTCTGAAACTCATCCATCTATTCTTGTTCTGAGAAATGAAGGCTATTTCATTTGAGAAATTGCCAAGAAACGGAAGATCTCATACAACGATGTGTACTACTCCCTTCACAGAACAGCGCAAACTGCCTCTAACCAGAATAGAAAGACGGGTTGGAGGCCCCGGTGCACTGCTGAGCAAGAGGACAAGTACATTAAGAGTGTCTAGTTTGAGAAACAGACGCCTCAACTGGAAGCTTCATTAAATAGTACCCGCAAAACACCAGTCTCAACATCAACAGTGAAGAGGCAACTACGGGATGCTGGCCTTCTAGGCAGAGTTGCAAAGAAAAAGCCACATAGTTGCAAAGAAAAAGTTGTATTGCTTCTTTAATCAGTACAACAGTTTTCAGCTGTGCTAACATAATTGCAAAAGGGTTTTCTAATGATCAATTAGCCTTTTAAAATGAGAAACTTGGATTAGCTAACACAACATGCCATTGGAACACAGGAGTGACGGTTGCTGATAATGGGCCTCTGTACGCCTATGTAGATATTCCATTAAAAAAAATCTGCCGTTTCCAGCTACAATAGTCATGTACAACATTAACAACGTCTACACTGTATTTCTGATCAATTTGATGTTCTTTTAATGGACAAAAAATGTATGCTTGTCTTTCAAAAACAAGGACATTTCTAGGTGACCCCAAACTTTTGAACGGTAGAGTATATGTGTGCCAATGCATTATATACGGTACTTTACAACACCTGAAGATAGCATGCAGAGTTACACGTGAACAAAAGTCATTTCCCTGAATCAGATCCAGACCACCGTTTCTGTTTCATTTCGGCCCCTAGTCCCTCGTCCCCTTTGTGGTTGACAGATCTGAAATGACTGGATATGTGGCCTTATGAACAAACATGTGCTTGTCCTGTTGGAGGGCTATCTAATCCTCTCAAATCTCCACAAGTGCTATATACTGTAATTTACTCCGGTCCAATCACTATATTACTCACACCTATCCAGTCTATCAGATATGTGAACATTAGGGTAATAAGGGTGCTTAGGACTGAAACTGAACCAGGCCTATGTTGGAGAGCGATTAAGGGGAGATGGAGGTAAGACAGGCAGGCAGATGTATGTGACATCATCCCTGCGGGACAGAGGGAGTCCTAACTTACCCCTCAGACCTAGGAGCTGTCCCCGATGAAGTACTACCGCTAAGGGAGGGAAGGAGGGAGGAGAGGAGAGAGTGGACAAGAGTGACAATCAGGACAGGGAGGACAAGTACAGGGATACCAGCCATAAAATAGAGAAAGAAAGAGAGAAAGAGAAAAAACGAAGAGAAGCCATTACGGAATAAGAGAAGACAGAAAAATGGACAGACCGATATACATTGAACAAAAATACAAAAGCAACATGTAAAGTGTTGGTCCCATTTTACATGAGCTGAAATAAAAGATGCCAGAAATGTCTATATGCACACATTTGTTGACATCCCTGTTAGTGAGCATATCTCCTTTGCCAAGATAATCCATTCAAGTGTGTCATATCAAGAAACTAATTAAACAACATGATCATTACACAGGTGCACCTTGTGCTGGGGACAATAAAAGCCCACTCTAAAATGAGCTGTTTTGTCACGCAACATAATGCCACAGATGTCTCAAGTTTTGAGGGAGCGTGCAATTGGCATGCTGACTGCAGGAATGTCCACCAGATCTGTTGCCAGACAATTGAATGTACATTTCTCTACCCTAAGCCACCAACATCGTTTTAGAGAATTTGGCAGCACGTCCAACCTGCCTCACAACTGCAGACCACGTGCATGGCGTTGTGTGGGTGAGCAGTTTGCTGATGTCAACATTGTGAACAGAGTGCCCCATGGTGGCAGTGGGGTTATGGTATTTGGTAGGCATAAGCTATAGACAACAAACACAATTGCATTCTATCAATGGAAATTTGAATGCACAGGTATACCATGACGAGATCCTGAGGCCCACTGTCGTGCCATTCATCCGCCGACATCACCTCATGTTTCAGCATGATTAACTCACAGCCCCATGTCGCAAGGATCTGCACACAATTTCTGGAAGCTGAAAATGTCCCAGTTCTTCCATGGCCTGAAATGCTCACCAGACGTGACCCATTTAGCATGTTTGGGATGCTCTGGATTGATGTGTATAACAGCGTGTTCCAGTTCCTGTCAATATCCAGCAACTTTGCACAGTCATTGAAGAGCAGTGGGACAACATTCCACAGGCCACAAATCAACAGACTGATCGGGAGATGCGTCATGCTGCATGAGGCAAATGGTGGTCACACCAGATACTGACCGGTTTTCTGACCCACACCCCTACTTTTTTTTAATGCCTCTGTGACTAACAGATGCATTTCGGTATTCCCAGTCATGTGAAATCCATCGACGACGCCCTAATGAATTCATTTAAATGTAAAGATTTCCTTATATGAATTGTAACAGTAAAATCTTTGAAAGTGTTGCATGTTGCATTTATATTTTTGTTCAGTATAAAAAGGGAAAGTAAAAGACAGAAGCAGACATATAAACACAGAATAGTGGAATCAAAGAGGTGTGTGTGTGCGCACCACTCAAACTCACTCTCTGTCAGTGGTATGGAGATGACCACACCATTCCCAGTCCCCACCCACAAGCGGTTTCCACCAATAAGAAGGGCGGTTATTCGCACAAAGGAGAAGCCCAGTTTGCCAGTACCTGTCAATCAGAGTGAGAGAGAGATAGAACACAGGTCAATCCATACATTGGATGCATGTCAATAGACTAAAAGTGGAGTCAAATAACATGGTGTCCTATCAATGAGTTGGCCGAAGCTTAGCCTGCTGGTCCCAGATCTGATCGGTCTGAGCTGTCTTGCCAACTCCTATAGTCATTGTCTTGATATGACAACAAACATACAAATTGGCCGTACAACACAAACAGATCTTGGACCACCAGCCAGAGCTGGATAGCATCGTTGCGGTCAATTCCATTTCAATTCAGTCAATTCAGGAAGTAAACTGTAATTCCAAATCATTTTCTTCGAGGAAAACTGGAATTGGAATTTTATAGTTTACTTTCTGAATTGACATGGAAATTGACTCCATTTAGCTTAGGTTATTCCTACCCAGCATCTTGCTGACGTAGGGTTCGATGTCGACATCCTGTAGGTGCTGGTGTGTGAGGGCGTGGTAGAGACGCAGCGTGGAGTCCAGACGGATTGACACCCACACCCCATCCCCGATCCACGCCAGCTGCCTCACCTGGCTCTCCCTGCGAGGGTGGGCGTCAAAGGACTTCTGGCGTGGGAGAGGGGTTAGGGGGGTGAATTGGTGGATTGATTTACTTTTGATTTATTTCAGAATATTATCAATGTGGAGTGACATTACATGAGCTCTCCCCGACCCATCTCTATCGGCAACATAACTGCAGATAGACTCAAGACTGGGTTAGCCCACTGGGCTAATGTCTTGGCATTATTATGTCTGGGAGCTTGCGTGAGTCTTCAGTTCTCAAAAAAGGTTACTTTGCAACTTCCTCTACTATACAAACAGTCCCTCCCCTCCTGTGACCAACCTCTATCTGCATGCTCTTGGGCTGGATGACATGGATCTTGTTCTTGTAGCCACACCACACTTTGTCATGGACCATGGCCATGCAGCGGATAGAGTGGTGCGGTCTACCCAGGTCCATCAGGTGGTAGTTTGACAGGTCCCACTGACCGTCTGGAGATAAAGAGATACACACAGGCCCACACATAAACAAATGATGTAAAGCTTTAAATCACGATTAGAAAAAGTAATGTTGCTCTCATGGAATGTCATTTTTTGAGCACAGCAGACAGTTAATGGTTAAGGCTCATAGGTGAGAGCTCAGAAGAATTAGGTAGGTTAGGGTTAAGTTTACGTTACCCTCAGATCTGTGGAAGATAGCCAGTGTCCCGTCTGCCAGAGCCACAAGCACACGACCCTTCACATGCCTGAAACAGAGACAGTCACGCTAATGTTACACAAAGCAACATGCACCCATTTACTACAACATTAATGAAGGACTGGTAAAAATGTCCATTCTAAAAGCAGACAGTGGTCAGTAGTGGGGGACTTACACTAGACTGAGCACAGAGTCCTTCAGTTTGATGGAGTGGAGACACTTCTTCCAGTTGGCCACTGCCGAATGGACGTAAAGCCTAGAGAAGGGATGTAAAGCTTATTTAGGACATAGACAGAGATAGGGTTGTATGGGTTGGGAGACATATGCAGGCAAAACTGGTTGCCAAAAAAATCATGTTGTTGTTTTTTGTGACATTTGTGGTCAAGTGTTGTAAAAATACATTTTTGCACTTTTTTAGAAAACCAGAAAACAACACCACTATGATGTCCCATATTACATTTCCGCCACTAGCTAGGCATTAAGTGATTAATTACCCACCAGCCATTTTGTGCTCCCAGCCACATGGTGGGGGCTACACTGGTTCCAGCTTTCGGGTCGTCGCTTCCATCCTCCGTCTCCTGGGGTGGGGAGTTAGACTCCTCTTTTGACTGGCCTGCACACCTGACAGGGGACACAAACAGAGAGTTGTCTTGAAGTCCACTATAGACTACCACAGTCCAACTACTGTAGCATGTTAGCAGTATTATCTGCTGCAGAAATGTAAAGAGATTACTAAAATGTAAAGAGATAACTATTTAAAAAGTAGAAGTTAGACTAAAACTAAATCTAATCTAATCAAACTAAAGTGTATCTAAATACACTTTCAGTAAAAATGTTGAAAACTCAGAACATTTATGAAACTTTCAATGACAACATTTAAATAATGTGCTGGCGATATTCTTCTCTTTACAACTACTAGCAATTCAAAACTGGTAAAATCTTGTGTCTTACCGGTCATATTGGCCAGCATCAACCACCGGAGGCTGGGGGTCTGTGAAGACGTGCTCCATGAAGGGCCCAGGAGGTCCCAAGGTGTTGTCTGTCTCGCTGGCGGCCGGCTCAGCTACCTCTGTAGCCTCTGTGGCCTCCTCTGCTGACTGGGCCGGGTGCAGCTTCCCACTGAGTGGTGGAGCCATGGGAGCTGAGGCGACAGGGACACAGGGTGATACACTATATACTACAACAACTATACCCATTAACTATAGATGGGCACTAATACGGCAAGTCCCTATCGATATTAGTTGAAATTTGTTATTTGCAATTGATATCATATCGGAATTTTTTTTTTTAAACATGGAGGCCTATTAACTATACTTATAACTCTTCAACTGACTGGGCTGGGTGCAGCTTCCAATGAGAGGGGAAACTACTGGGGGGGGGGGGGACATATCAGCCCTTGCTGGGATATATACACCAACATATATAGCGGAGGTTCCCAACTAGATTCACCCGAAATCAGCCTCCCACTGAGCGGGAGAGCCACGTCAGAGACACAGGGGGGAGGGACAAGAAGAGGAAGAATTGTGCCGCAATTAAAGCCTAGATTTCTTTCATTGCAAGCCCGATGATACATATACAGTGCCTTGCGAAAGTATTCGGCCCCCTTGAACTTTGCGACCTTTTGCCACATTTCAGGCTTCAAATATAAAGATATAAAACTGTATTTTTTTGTGAAGAATCAACAACAAGTGGGACACAATCATGAAGTGGAATGACATTTATTGGATATTTCAAACTTTTTTAACAAATCAAAAACTGAAAAATTGGGCGTGCAAAATTATTCATCCCCTTTACTTTCAGTGCAGCAAATTCTCTCCAGAAGTTCAGTGAGGATCTCTGAATGATCCAATGTTGACCTAAATGACTAATGATGATAAATACAATCCACCTGTGTGTAATCAAGTCTCCATATAAATGCACCTGCACTGTGATAGTCTCAGAGGTCCGTTAAAAGCGCAGAGAGCATCATGAAGAACAAGGAACACACCAGGCAGGTCCGAGATACTGTTGGAAGAAGTTTAAAGACGGATTTGGATACAAAAAGATTTCCCAAGCTTTAAACATCCCAAGGAGCACTGTGCAAGCGATAATATTGAAATGGAAGGAGTATCAGACCACTGCAAATCTACCAAGACCTGGCCGTCCCTCTAAACTTTCAGCTCATACAAGGAGAAGACTGATCAGAGATGCAGCCAAGAGGCCCATGATCACTCTGGATGAACTGCAGAGATCTACAGCTGAGGTGGGAGACTCTGTCCATAGGACAACAATCAGTCGTATATTGCACAAATCTGGCCTTTATGGAAGAGTGGCAAGAAGAAAGCCATTTCTTAAAGATATCCATAAAAAGTGTTGTTTAATGTTTGCCACAAGCCACCTGGGAGACATACCAAACATGTGGAAGAAGGTGCTCTGGTCAGATGAAACCAAAATTGAACTTTTTGGCAACAATGCAAAACGTTATGTTTGGCGTAAAAGCAACACAGCTCGTCACCCTGAACACACCATCCCCACTGTCAAACATGGTGGTGGCAGCATCATGGTTTGGGCCTGCTTTTCTTCAGCAGGGACAGGGAAGATGGTTAAAATTGATGGGAAGATGGATGGAGCCAAATACAGGACCATTCTGGAAGAAAACCTGATGGAGTCTGTGCAAAAGACCTGAGACTGGGACGGAGATTTGTCTTCCAACAAGACAATGATCCAAAACATAAAGCAAAATCTACAATGGAATGGTTCAAAAATAAACATATCCAGGTGTTAGAATGGCCAAGTCAAAGTCCAGACCTGAATCCAATCGAGAATCTGTGGAAAGAACTGAAAACTGCTGTTCAAATGCTCTCCATCCAACCTCACTGAGCTCGAGCTGTTTTGCAAGGAGGAATTGGAAAAAAATTCAGTCTCTCGATGTGCAGAACTGATAGAGACATACCCCAAGCGACTTACAGCTGTAATCGCAGCAAAAGGTGGCGCTACAAAGTATTAACTTAAGGGGGCTGAATAATTTTGCACGGCCAATTTTTCAGTTTTTGATTTGTTAAAAAAGTTTGAAATATCCAATAAATGTCGTTCCACTTCATGATTGTGTCCCACTTGTTGTTGATTCTTCACAAAAAAATACAGTTTTATATCTTTATGCTTGAAGCCTGAAATGTGGCAAAAGGTCGCAAAGTTCAAGGGGGCCGAATACTTTCGCAAGGCACTGTACAGTGTAATATACAGTGCCTTCAGAAAGTATTCACACCCCTTTCTTAAGGCAAGCCTAAATAAGTTCATGAGTGATTTGCTTAACAAGTCACACAATAAGTTGCATGGACTCACTCTGTGTGCAATAATAGTGTTTAACACGGTCAAATTGAGCCCATGGGCCCCCAGTTGGGGAACCCTGCTGTACAGAATAAAAATGGCAAGACCTTCATCCTGTTTGCAGCAAGGCACTAAAGTGATACTGCAAAAAAATGTGGCAAAGTAATTCCGTTTTTGTTCAGAATACAAAGTGTTATATGTTTGGGGCCAATCCAATACAACACATTACTGAATACCACTCTCCATAAACATAGTGGTGGCTGCATCATGTTATGGATATGCTTGTAATCGTTAAAGACTGGGAAGTTTTTCAGGTTGAAAAGAAATGGAATGGAAATCCTAGTTGAAAACCTGGTTCAGTCTGCTTTCCACCAGATACTGGGAGATGAATTCATCTTTCAGCAGGAGAATAACCTAAAACACAAGGCCAAATATGCACTGGAGTTGCTTACCAAGAAGACAGTGAATGTTCCCGAGTGGCCTAGTTACAGTTTTGACATAAAATCTACATGAAAATCCATGGCAAGACCTGAAAATAGTTGTCTAGCAATGATCAACAACCAATTAGGCAGAGCTTTAAGAATTTTGAAAAGAATAATGGGCAAATGATGCACAATCCAGGTGTGGAAAGCTCTTAGAGACTTATCCAGAAAGACTCACAGCTGTTATCGCTGCCAAAGCATCTTCTACAAAGTGTTGACCCAGGGGTGTGAAAACTTATGTAAATGAGATATTTCTGTATTTCATTTTCAATAAATTTGCTAACATTAATAAAAACATATTTCCCTTTCTCATTATAGGTTACTGTGTGTAGATGTGGTCCTTCTGTAGCTCAGTTGGTAGAGCATGGCGCTTGTAACGCCAGGGTAGTGGGTTCGATTCCCAGGACCACCCACACGTAGAATGTATGCACACATGACTGTAAGTCGCTTTGGATAAAAGCGTCTGCTAAATGGCATATATTATTATTATATATTAAGATTTTTAAAAAATCAATTTTGAATTAACACAACAAAATGTGGACTAAGTCAAGGGTATGAATACTTTCTGAAGGCACAATAGATAAATCTCTGGGGTTCTCACCTTGCCCCCGGTCCAGTACGGGTGTGTCTGTGCGCGAGGAGCAGTTGCTGCGGACCACGCTACAGTTGGTGGCACAGCCCACCAGGGTGATGCCTGCTAGCATGCCCTCCACCCCACCTGTCTCCTCACCACCACCCTCCCCAGAGTCCAGCACGATCTCACCCGCCGGGTAGTCACTCTCACTGGCCGCTGCAGACAGACACACAGAAAAGCACACACAGACACGCACATATGCAAACACAGAAACAAGCACGCACACACAGAAATACACACCCATACACATGCACACAAAGCACAAACATTAGATGTGATTCTGGTTCAGTAGATTTAGATGGAATTACAGTGCATTCAGAAAGTATTCAGACCCTTTCCCTTTCTCTATATTTTGAAACGTTACAGCCTTATTCTAAAATGTATGAAAAAACATTTTCCCTCATCAATCTACACACAATACCCAATAATGACAAAGCGAAAACAGGTTTTTAGAAATGTTTGCAAATTTATAATATTTTTTAAATCAGAAATACCTTAAGTTTTCAGACCCTTTGCTATGAGACTTAAAATTTAGCTCAGGTGCATACTTTTTCCATTAAGATGTTTTTACAACCTGATTGGAGTCCACCTGTGGTAAATTCAATCGATTGGACATGATTTGGAAAGGCACACACCTGTCTACACCTGTCTATATACAGTTGCCAGTGCATGTCAGAGCAAAAACCAAGCCATGAGGTCAAAGGAATTGTCCGTAGAGCTCCGAGACAGGATTGTGTCGAGGCACAGATCTGTGGAAGGGTACCAACACATTTATGCACCATTGAAGGTCCCCAAGAACACAGTGGACTCCATCATTCTTAAATTGAAGAAGTTTGGAACCACCAAGACTCCTCCTAGAGCTGGTTCGCCCAGCCAAACTGAGCAATCGGGGAAGAAGGGCCTTGGTCAGGGAGGTGCCCAAGAACCCGATGGTCACTCTGACAGAGCTTCAGAGTTCGTCTGTGGACAACCATCTCTGCAGCACTCTACCAATCAGGAGACCATGAGAAACAAGATTCTCTGGTCTGATGAAACCAAGATTTGTCCTGAATGCCGAGCGTCACATCTGGAGGAAACCTCTGTCTGTTAGAATGTTTATGAACACCAGGAGACCAGTCGTATGTAAACAATGACCAGTAGAAACATGTCAATCATGCTTAATAAAAATAAAAAAAGGCGGGGTATTTGAAGAATCAACATATAATACCCCCATTTCAGTTCTACTATTTACTCAATCGTCCAATCAAAATTAATTTAAGGACATTTGTGTCTTCCCTACAGTGAAGCATGGTGGTGGAAGCATCATGGTGGTGGAAGCATCATGCTGTGGGGATGTATTTCAGTGGCAGGGACTGAGAGACTGGTCAGGCTCGAAGGAAAGATGAAAGGAGCAAAGTACAGAGAGATCCTTGATCAAAACCTGCTCTAGAGCGCTCAGGACTTCAGACTGGCGTTGAAGGTTCACCTTCCCAATTGCTGTAAAAAGTGCTTCAACAAAGTACTGAGTAAAGGGTCTGAATACTTATGTAAATGTGATATTTCAGTTTTTTTATTTTTATACATTTGCTAAAATTTCTCAAAAAACTTTTTGACTTTGTCATTATGGGGTACTGTGTGTAGATTGATGAGGGGGAAAAAACTATTTAAGCAATTTTATAATAAGGCTGTAAAATAACAACGTGTGGAAAAAGTCAAGGGGTCTGAATACTTTCTGAATGCACTGTATATATTATGTTGATTTGATCTGAATACTATGGTCATGTCATGTCATGGTAGTAGATTTGGTTCAGGTGGAGAGTGCTATATGGTTTGTGTTGTGTTAATAGACAGGGTGTAGGATAGGTGGTCGGTAGTCATGTTATTATGGCAGTAGATTCCTTAGTGGGCGAGTTGCAGTAGATTTGGTCCAGATGGTGAGTGCTAATGTATGTGGTCATGTTGTGGTAGTAGATCTGGTTGTGTTATTATAGTAGTAGGGTGCTAAGTTGTCAAGTAGCGGTAGAGTTGGTCTAATAGGTGAGTACTATGAGTTTGTGTTACGGTTTGACCGCTAACCTGGCACGCTGGAGATGCAGAGCACGTGGGCATTGCAGACGTTGAACTGGTCGACCAACGAGCCGGGCTGGTTGGCATCAATGATGACCACCTTGATGATGATAATGATGATAATAGTTCTTCATTATTTGATCAATTGAAACAAATTGCAGCAACAAGCTGTGTTACAAGTACAACTTATTAGAAACCAAAAAAATATGATTTAAAAGTATTATTTAACACCTTGCTGGCCGAGTGGGTACTGGTCAGGATCCAGACTCTGCTACTCATAGTGTCTGTTTCATGGAGCTCCTTAGACTGGGGTGAAGGAAAGGGAGAGGGACAGAAAAGGAGGGAGAGGTGGGGGTGAGAAACGGAAGAAGGGGGCAATAAGTATGTTTTCAAACTGAAACATTAGCTAAATTAACTAACAAACCAACTCGATCAAGAGACAGACAGTACCTTTCTCTTCTCTGGTGAGCTGTGGTTGCTCTTGCCGTCTCCTCCCTCTCCCTCCTCTATGGCTAGAGGATTCGTAACGCCGTTGCCGGGGCCAGCCTTTACTGTCATCACTTCCTGAGTGCATGTCTTCCATCCCGTCAGGTCCACCCCCGCCGCACACCACAACTAAACAGAGTTTGTTTACACACATTGTTTAACACAGCTCTCGAGCGGCTAGATGTTCTTTACCATTTGGCCATCAGATTTGCTACAAATGCTCCTTATAGGACACTTTCACTGCACTCTATACTACTGGTCTATAAACTGGTCATCTTTATACACCCGTCGCAAGACCCACTGGTTGACGCCAGGACAGCGGAGTCAATCACCACCTTCCGGAGACACCTGAAACCCCACCTCTTTAAGGAAGAGATTAAAAGATTTAGATGCACTATTGTAAAGTGGCTGTTCCACTGGATGTCATAAGGTGAATGCACCAATTTGTAAGTCGCTCTGGATAAGAGCGTCTGCTAAATGACTTAAATGTAAATGTAATGTTGATGCTTATGTATAAGCACTCCCCCCTATCTGAGATATCTGAGATATCTACTGCAGCCCTCATCCTCTACATACAACACCTGTTCTGCCAGTCACATTCTGTTAAAGGTCCCCAAAGCACACACACATCCCTAGGTCACACCTATTTTCAGTTCGCTGCAGCTAGCGTCTGGAGCGAGCTGCAAAAAACACTCAGACTGGACCGTTTTATCTCCATCTCTTCATTCAAAGGCTCAATCACGGACACTTCCTCACAGTTGTGGCTGCTTTGTGTGATGCATTGTTGTCTCTACCTTCTTGCCCTTTGTGCTGCTGTCTGTGCCCAATAATGTTTGTACCATGTTTTGTGCTGCTACCATGTTGTGCTGCTGCCATGTTGTGTTGCTACCATGCTATGTTGTTGTCTTGGGTCTCTCTTTATGTAGTGTTGTGGTGTCTCTTGTCGTGGTGCGTTTTGTCCTATATTAAAAAAATATTTAAAAAATGAGTCCCAGCCCCCATCTCAGCAGGAGGCCTTTTGGTAGGCCGTGATGGTAAATAGTCATTTGCTCTTAACTGACTTGCCTAGTTAAATAAAGAATCAATGGGTATATATATATATAATGAATTAACACGACGATTGATTGAACAGCAGTAAATATTGCAGATTGTGGCTTTAACCAAGTACATATTTGTTTGTTTGTTTACCTTCCTGTTGGGGTCCTTCTCCACCAGGGGGCGACAGTAGACAGGAACAGGGACATTCTTCATGCGGTTGTCCTCCTTCTCATTGGCCTGGGAGAAGACAGACAGACAAACCCTCCAATCACAAAACTACATTGCTGTGTTCATATAGCCATATAACCACACTTTTGACACATCTGATGTGTCTTGGGGAAGAGCTTTGAGATTGGAGGTAGGTTGATATAGCAGAGAAACCGAGTCAACGGGTTGTGGGGTGTCTGTTAACATGACTGAGGGACAGGGGCATTGTGTCAATAGCTTATGTCAGATTGTGTGTTGTAGGTTGATGTGTGTCTACTTGGGGACATTAATACAGTAATGTACACACACTTAAGGTTTAAAAATATATATGTTTTGAGCAGAATAGTGTTTTCTAGGTACAAGTGCAAACTTCATGGACTTGGACATTTAAGAAGTTGGTCTGATGGTGCCCTCTGATGTCATCTGCTTTTGGTTTCCTTGCACCCCATGTGTGGAACAATCTACAGAGTTCCCTGCAACTAGATGTACTGGTGCCTCTCAGGCAGTTCAAATTGTTGTTTGGGGACATGTATGCTGATGAATGATTCTCCTGAGTATGTTTTGTAATTTTGTATTATGTTGTATTTATACATTGTGTATATGCAAGGCTCCCTTGTAAGAGAGATCTTAATCTCAATGGGACTCCTGCTAAAAAAAAAGAAAGGTGAAATAGAAATAGAGAACAAAAGAGGAAAGCTCCCCTGTGCCTCGACACAATCCTGTCTCGGAGCTCTACGGACAATTCCTTCGAGCTCATGGCTTGGTTTTTGCTCTGACATGCACTGTCAACTGTGGGACCTTGTATAGACAGGTGTTTGCCTTTCCAAATCATGTCCAATCAATTGAATTTACCACAGGTGGACTCCAATCAAGTTGTCGATCTCAAGGATGATCAATGAAAAAAGGATGCACCTGAGCTCAATTTCGAGTCTCATAGCAAAGGGTCTGAACACTTACATAAATAAAAGGTATCTGTTTTTATTTTGAATACATTTACAAAAATGTTTAAAAACCTGTTATTGCTCTGTCAATATGGGGTATTTCTGTGTAGATTGATGAGAGAAAACATGTATTTAATCCATTTTAGAATAAGGCTTTAAAGTAACAAAATGTGGAAAAAGTGAAGGGTTCTGAATACCTTCTGAATCCAGTGTAGGTGTTGTTGTCAGACTGTGGGGTCTGTTGGTGTGTCTTGTGATGGGTCTATGGGGTAACTAAGTGCGGCTCATGCTTGGTTAGGGAGGGACCCTGTGGGTGTAACTTGCCTGTTGTTTCTTCAGCGGGCCTTCCAGTGCACTGTCCAGCTGAGCACCAGTCTTTGGGAGAAATAGAGTTAAAGAGACACCGACCTATATGATGTATTTTGACTGCTACATGGATGGCATTTTTTGTTATATATATATTTATATTTAGGGGGTACATTTAATATTGCAGATAGATTGTAGCTTCCATCAATGTAATTGTCTGCATCATTTACAATCCCTCATATATTCTTTTGTAAATATGATATTTAAAAAAAACATGTTCCTTTTATTATTTTCCCCTAACCCCTAATTGGAGTAAATTAATGGCTTCTTTAAACACTTAGGCTTCTACTTCCAGCTTACGGTGCATTTGGAAAGTATTCAGACCCCTTCATTTTTCCCACATTTTGTTACACTACAGCCTTATTCTAAAATGGATTCAATTGTTTTTTTTCTTCATTAAATCTACACACAATACCCCATAATGACAAAGTAAAAACAGGTTGTTTTTTCCCCCCCTCCAGACGTGACGCTTGGCATTCAGGCCAAAGCGTTCAATCTTGGTTTCATCAGACCGGAGAATCTTGTTTCTCATGGTCTGAGAGTCCTTCAGGTGCCTTTTGGCAAACTCAAAGCGGGCTGTCACGTGCCTTTTACTGAAGAGTGGCTTCCATCTGGCCACTTTATCATTAAGGCCAGATTGGTGGAGTGCTGCAGAGATGGTTGTTCGTCTGGAAGGTTCCCCCATCTCCACAGAGGAACTCTGGAGCTCTGTCAGAGTCACCTCCCTGACCAAGGCCCTTCCTCCCCAGATTGCTCAGTTTGGCAGGGCAGCTAGTTCTAGGAAGAGTCTTGGTGGCTCCAAACCTCTTCCATTTAAGTACGATTGAGGCCACTGTGTCCTTGGGGACCTTCAATGCTGCAGAAATGTTTTGGTACCCTTCCCCAGATCTGTGACTCGACATAATCCTGATCAATGGAAACAGGATGCACCTGAGCTCAATTTTGAGTGTCATAGCAAAGGGTTTGTATTTATTTTTAATACACTTGAGAAACAAAAAATGTTTGTCATTAAGGGGTATTGATGAGGGAATAATACATTTTAGAATAAGGCTGTAATGTAACAAAATGTGAGAAAGGTGAAGGGGTATACATTTTATATACATTTTACGGACAAAATGTATTTTAGAATAGTTATTTGTTTGTTTTTAATCCCATCTACCCTCAACCCCTCCCATCTATCTCTGAAGACCATCCAGTCCTATCCTTCAGTTACCCTAAACCCCTCCCATCTATCTCTGAAGACCATCCAGTCCTATCCTTCAGTTACCCTAAACCCCTCCCATCTATCTCTGAAGACCATCCAGTCCTATCCTTCAGTTACCCTAAACCCCTCCCATCTATCTCTGAAGACCATTCCCGTTTTTATTTCTATTCACCATATATTTTTAACTGTGCTGTTTCACAAAAATTCTGTATCTACAGTATATACATTTCACGGACACAATATATTTTACATTAGTTATCTCGTTGTTTTCAGTCCCACCCTTCAGCTCCACTCAACCCCTCCCATCTATCTCTTAACACCATCCATTTTTTATTTCTATTTGCCATATATTTTCCAACTCTGCTGTGATGTTTCACAAAAGTTCTGAACCTTTCTATTCTCATAGTTTCTACAAATTGTATATTAAAGACAACATTTTTGCTGAAAGTATTATTATATTATTGATCAGTTGACTATGACTTTTCAAATCACCCAGCAGAGTTAGCTCCAGGTAAATGTTACAATTCATCAGCCATTCCTAGACCTGCAACCAAAAACAAGCTACATATGGACAGTACCAAAACAAATGATCTAATGATTCTGTCTCTTCACAGCTAAATCTGCAGAGCTGGGATGGAAGGCATTTTACTTGGAAGCTGAATGCTTGCTAAATACTCAGATTGGTGGGCAAACGGCCGGACAGACGGACAGGTGGATGAGAGACGGTACCTGTTTGAAGCGTGGTGGTACGCTCCAGCCGCAGGCCTGCATAATGCCGTCATCGCGGCGCATGTGCTCTCGGACCTGCCGGTATTGTTCCCGGCGCTGCTCACGACGAGCTGACAGCGCAGAGTCGCTAAGGAGAGACGCAACACCATTACTGGCCAGTCTAGAACAGAGGGTGGAGATAAAGGCATAGAGAGAGAGAGAGAGAGGCGGAGAGAGAGAAGCGAAGCGTTAGCAAGCGCGGCCAAGCTGCTGCAAAGAAAGAGAGAAGCTACAGCAGCATTGTGAGTTTTTAAGCAGTTAAGCTACAGCCAGCTATGAGAAAATACATGGAAAACAAAAGAACACACCCATAAACAGGAGTAGAGCGCAAAATAAGCAGCAATCACAATATGTGATCTGCACTTAGTAATAATCACTAAGAACAATGCACAAAGCAGTAATATCAACTAGCAACCATACATCCTTTTGCACTTTAACATGATGCCACATGCAAGAACACTACTAACTGATTCAAAATATGATGGGAGGTAATAAATTATATCACACATATTGTAGGATTACACTTTACACACTCTCCCCTACACATGCATAGACAACTAACTCTACAATGTTAGAGGGTGGACAAGGGAGGGATGGAGATGGAGGTAGGGAGGAAGGAAGGGATAGAGGGACGGAGATGGAGGATGATCAGAGAGAGAGAGAGGGGTGGAGGGATGGAGGGATGAAGGTATGGACAGAGACAGATTGAGGGAAGAATGTAAATAAAAAAGGTTGGTGTGTGTGTTTTTTTCTCACTCTTCTGGGAAAAACTCCAGGGTTCGGTTTGAGGTGGAGATCTGACACATGGCGTGGCTGCGTCTCTGGGGGAAGCCTGCAGGGGACGGGGATTTGTAGTGGATGTTGACGCTGTAGTATGGACGCTTGACTGGCGGAGGACTCGCCGAGGAACTGAACAGGCGGGCGAAACTGGAAGGAGAGAAGAGAGAGAGAGATGTACAGTCAGAAAGTTCAGTAAAGATTTAATTAACTGTACACTACCAAAATGTCCTTGTTTTTAAAAGAAAAGCAAATGTTTTGTACATTAAAATAACATCAAATTGATCAGAAATGGAATAGCCTTCATTTCTCAGAACAAGAACAGATTGACGAGTATCAGAAGAAAGGTCTTTGTTTCTGGCCATTTTGAGCCTGTAACCAAACCCACAAATGCTACAGATACTCAACTAGTCTAAAGAAGGCTAGTTTTATTGCTTCTTTAATCAGTATAACAGTTTTCAGAGGTGCTAACATACTTGCAAAAGGGGTTTTCTAATGAACAATTAGCCTTTTAAAATGAGAAACTTGGAATTAAGCTAACACAACGTGCCATTGGAACACAGTGATGGTTGATGACAGTGGGCATCTGTACGCCTATGTAGATATTCCATAAAAAATCTGCTGTTCCCAGCTACAATAGTCAATTACAACATTAATGTCTATACTGTATTTCTGATCAATTTGATGTTATTTTAATGGACAAAAAATGTGCTTTTCTTTCTTTCAAAAACAAGGACATTTCTAAGTGACCCCAAACTTTTGAACAGTAGTGTACAGTACACAGCCTTAAGGCGTCCGCATGCTACCCAGCTGAAACAGTTCGGCAGAGTTTGCGCATACAGTTGAAGTCGGAAGTTTACATACACTTAGGTTGGAGTCATTAAAACTAGTTTTTCAACTGCTCCACAAAATTATTGTTAAACTATAGTTTTGGCAAGTCGGTAAGGACATCTACTTTTTTCTTGACACAAGTAATTTTTCCAACAATTGTTTACAGACAGATTATTGTACTTATAATTCACTGTATCACAATTCCAGTGGGTCAGAAGTTTACATACACGAAGTTGACTATGCCTTTAAACAGCTTGTTTAAAATGATGTCATGGCGTTAGAAGCGTCTGATAGGCTAATTGACATCATTTGAGTCAATTGGAGGTGTACCTGTGGATGTTTTTCAAGGCCTACCTTCAAACTCTTTGCTTGACATAATGGGAAAATCAAAAGAAATCAGCCAAGACCTTTGACAAAAAATTGTAGACTTCCACAAGTCATCCTTGAGAACAATTTCCAAACGCCTGAAAGTACCACGTTCATCTGTACAAACAATAGTACGCAAGTATAAACACCATGGGACCACACAGCCGTCATACCTCTCTGTCTCCTAGAGATGAACGTACTTTGGTGCAAAAAGTGCAAATGAATCCCAGAACAACGGCAAAGGACCTTGTGAAGATGCTGGAGGAAACAGGTACAAAAGTATCTATATCCACAGGAAAACGAGTCCTATATCGACATAACCTGAAAGGCCGCTCAGCCAGGATGAAGCCACTGCTCCAAAACCGCCATAAAAAAGACTACGGTTTGCAACTGCACATGGGGACAAAGATCATACTTTTTGGAGAAATGCCCTCTGGTCTCATGACACAAAAAGAGAGCTGTTTGGCCATAATGACCAACGTTATGTTTGGAGGAAAAAGGGGGAGCCGAAGAACACCATCCCAGCCGTGAAGCAAGGGGGTGGCAGCATCATGTTGTGGGGGTGCTTTGCTGCAGGAGGGACTGGTGCACTTCACAAAATAGATGGCATCATGAGGGGGGGGGGGAAATATGTGGATATATTAAAGCAACATCTCAAGACACCAGTCAGGAAGTTAAAGCTTGGTCGCAAATGAGTCTTCCAAATGGACAATGACCCCAAGCATACTTCCAAAGTTGTGGCAAATGGCTTAAGGACAACAAAGTCAAGGCTTTGGAGTGGCCATAACAAAGCCCTGACCTCAATCCTATAGAAAATTTGTGGAAAGAACTGAAAAAGCGTGCGCGAGCAAGGAGGCCTACAAACCAAACTCAGTTACACAAGCTCTGTCAGGAGGAATGGGCCAAAATTCACCCAACTTATTGTGGGAAACTTGTGGAAGGCTAGTCCTTCTGTAGCTCAGTTGGTAGAGCATGGCGCTTGTAACGCCAGGGTAGTGGGTTCGATCCCTGGGACCACCCATACGTAGAATGTATGCACACATGACTGTAAGTCGCTTTGGATAAAAGCGTCTGCTAAATGGCATATATTATTATTATTATATTATGTTTGACCCAAGTTAAACAATTTAAAGGCAATGCTGATTGAGTGTATGTAAACTTCTGACCCACTGGGAATGTGATAAAATAAATAAAAGCTGAAATAAATCATTCTCTCTACTATTATTCTGACATTTCACATTCTTAAAATGAAGTGGTGATCCTAACTAACCTAAGGAAATTTTACTAGGATTAAATGTCAGGCATTGTAAAAAACAGAGTATTGGCTAAGGTACATGTAAACCTCCGACTTCAACTGTATATTCTGACGGCATTTTGTGACGTTTCTGTTCGTTTTGGATTTCGGGTAAGGTTTTTTTGGCTGTTCGGGCACACAACATTTTTTCGAGGCAAACCGAAGTCTACGTCCCTTCATCGTGATTGGTCAACAGTAGGGATTCTTCTATAGAGTCTGTGGTCATTTAACAAGAGACGACTCGTTTTCAACACAAAAAAAATACTGCACCAAACATCTTAGTTTAGATATAATATTGTAACTAAGAACTCCTCGGCAAAAACTTCAAAATAAATTACAGATTTATTGAGTTATCTTAGATTAATTAGGACTATTTTGAGTCGTCTCAAAATTGACAAACAGAACTAGTGCCGTTTTTTTCTCATTTTTCAAGCGAACGTCTTTTAAGGGAGTATGCGAGCACACTCATTCGGTTCCAGCCAAACTAGGTGCTAGCCGAACTGAAGTATGCTGACACCTTTATGCTGCATGCCACTGATAATAACTCACAACTGCCAGATGGTGGATTTCTTCTTCTCCTGCATCTGAGGACTCTCCCTGGATGCCCTGAGGAGACAGAGAGAGACATGTTTTTGCAGGAATAAATCATGGGAGCAGCATATATCTAGCCTGGTCACAGATCTGTTGGTCTTGCCAACGTCTTTGGTCATTGTCATGCTAAATATAGGAGATACGGCCTGCCTTTCCCGATCCTCTCTGTCCACCAGATGGCCGACAGCATCTCCATTAGCCTATCCTTGTACGGGTTCCTCTCCCTTTCACCCCTCACTCCCCTCCTCCCACTCCTCCTTCTCCTGTCATCACCTGATCATCTCTGTCCACCGGACGGCCGACAGCATCTCCATTAGCCTATCCTTGTTCTGGTTCCTCTCCCTTTCACCCCTCACTCCCCTCCTCCCACTCCTCCTTCTCCTGTCATCACCTGATCATCTCTGTCCACCAGACGGCCGACAGCATCTCCATTAGCCTATCCTTGTACGGGTTCCTCTCCCTTTCACCCCTCACTCCCCTCCTCCTTCTCCTGTCATCACCTGATCATCTCTGTCCACCAGACGGCCGACAGCATCTCCATTAGCCTATCCTTGTACTGGTTCCTCTCCCTTTCACCCCTCACTCCCCTCCTCCCACTCCTCCTTCTCCTGTCATCACCTGATCATCTCTGTCCACCGGACGGCCTCCTGTAGTTCCATTAGCCTCTCCTTGTACTGGTTCCTCTCCCTTTCACCCCTCACCCCCCTCCTCCCACTCCTCCTTCTCCTGTCATCACCTGATCATCTCTGTCCACCGGACGGCCTCCTGTAGTTCCATTAGTCTCTCCTTGTACTGGTTCCTCTCCCTTTCACCCCTCACTCCCCTCCTCCCACTCCTCCTTCTCCTGTCATCACCTGATCATCTCTGTCCACCGGACGGCCTCCTGTAGTTCCATTAGTCTCTCCTTGTACTGGTTCCTCTCCATCAAGACCCTGGCCATCTCTACCCGCGTGAAACGCCGACGCTGCGTCATAGTAACATCCCCATCCACCATCGGAGACGAGTACTGAGGGAGAAAAGGAGGGGGAGAAAATGGGGAAGAGAGAAGGGGGAGAGAAGAGAGGAAGAGAGAGGGGAGGATGAGAAGGGATACCCTTTTACACTGTTGTGCCTGGTGACCCCAAACTGTTCTGTGCTGGCTATCAGAAATGTTATTTTTCACAACATTTTCAGAAAGAAAACTATTCAATGCCAACCCAAGAGGCATAGTTAGCTTAACATGCCCCTAGATCAGCATTTCTGTCACACCCTGATCTGTTTCACCAGTTTTGGTGATTGTCTCCACCCACCTCCAGGTGTCTCCTGTTTTCCCCATTAGTCCCCGGTGTATTTATCCCTGTGTTTCCTGTCTCTCTGTGCCAGTTCGGCTTGTTTTGCCAAGTCAACCAGCGTTTCTCCTAGCTCCTTTTTCCCAGTCTCTGTTTTTTCTTGTACTGTTTGGACTCTGACCTGGTTTATGAACTCTCGCCTGTCCCCGACCTGCCTTTTGCCTACCCCCTTTTGGCGTAATAAATATCAGAGCTCAACCATCTGCCTCCTGTGTCTGCATTTTGGTCTCGCCTTGTGCCCTTATAGTTTCCCAAAATAGGGGTCACCTGATTTGAAAATGGGGTCGCAAGAGAATCTCCAGTAGCCGCTAGATGTGGTTGTAACAAACAGAGAGGTTTCTGTTATCTTCCAACAAATGCCTCTTATCTTTTCAATGCAAAATATTTTGACCCCATCACTTAAAGATAAGAGTCTAAGGAACACGTACAGTGCATTCGGAAAGAATTTAGACCCCTTCACTTTTTCCAAATGTTATAGCCTTATTTTAAAATGTATTAAATTATTTTTTTCCCTCAATCTACACACAATACCCCATAACAACAAAGTGAAAACAGGATTTTAGATTTTTTTCAAATGTATTACCAATAACTAACAGAAATAACTTATTTACATAAATATTCAGACCCTTTGCTATGAGCCTCAAAATTGAGCTCAGATGCATCCTGTTTCAATTGATCATTCTTCACATGTTTCTACAACTTGATTGGAGTCCACCTGTGGTACATTCAATTGATTGGACATGATTTGGAAAGGCACACACCTGTCTATATAAGGTCCACTTTTGACAGTGCAGATCAGAGCAAAAACCAAGCCATACTGTCGATGGAATTGTACGTAGAGCTCCGAGACAGGATTGTGTCGAGGCACAGATCTGGGGAAGGGTACCAAAACATTTCTGCAGCATTGAAGGTTCCCAAGAAGACAGTGGCCTCCATCATTCTTAAATGGAAGAAGTTTGGAACCACCAAGACTCTTCCTAGAGCTGGCCAAACTGAGCAATCGGGGGAGAAGGGCTTGGTCAGGGAGGTGACCAAGAACCCGGTGGTCACTGACAGAGCTCCAGAGTTCCTCTGTGGAGATGGAAGAACCTTCCAAAAGTACAACTATCTCTGCAGCACTCCACCAATCAGGCCTTTATAGTAGAGTGGCAAGACGGAATGCCAAGAGTCACATCTGGAGGAAACCATGCACCACTCATCACCTGGCCAATACCATCCCTACGGTGAAGCATGGTGGTGGCAGCATCTTGCTGGGGGATGTTTTTCAATGGTAGGGACTGGAAGACTAGTCAAGATCGAGGGAAAGATGAACAAAGCAAAGTACAGAGAGATCCTTAATGAAAACTTGCTCCAGAGCGCTCAGGACCTCAGACTGGGGAAAAGGTTCACCTTCTAACAGGACAACGACCCTAAGCACACAGCCAAGACAGCGCAGGATTGGCTTCGGGGAAAGTCTCTGAATGTCCTTGAGTGGCCCAGCTAGAGCCCGGACTTGAACCCGATCAAACATCTCTGGAGAGACCTGAAAATAGCTGTGCAGCGATGCTCTCCATCCAACACGACAGAGCTTGAGAGGATCTGCAGAGAAGAATGGGAGAAACTCCCCAAATACAGATGTGCCAAGCTTGTAGCGTCATACCCAAGAAGACTCTAGGCTTAATCGCTGCCAAAGGTGCTTCAACAAAGTACTGAGTAAAGGGTCTGAATACTTATGTAAATGTGATATTTTAGTTATTGTTTTTTTACACATTTGCCAAAAATTCTAAAAACCTGTTTTTACTTTGTCATTATGGGCTATTGTGTGTAGATTGATGAGGGAAAATAGCAATTGAATCAATTTTCAAATAAGGCTGTAACGTAACCAGGGCTGTTACGGTGACCGTAATCATTGTCCCTCTAATCATCCTGACGGCAATGCAAATGTATTCGAAAATCGAATCAAATACTTCATGAGAGCCCATGAGTTCATGTTCCGCAACATTTCTATAGGCTATGCAATTGCACGAGAAAAGAGAGTGATGGTCTCTAATTAAAAAGTGATGGCCTCAATCACATTGACCGTTACTCTCTTTGCTGACCATCATTTTCACTTGTCTGACCACTTGCATGATGACGAGTTTCTCACACGACTGGCCTTTCTGAGTGATGTTTTTTCTTGCCTGAATGATCTGAATCTAGGATTACAGGGACTCTCCGCAACTATATTCAATGTCCCTGACAAAATTGAGGCTGTGATTAAGAAGTTGGAGCTCTTCTCTGTCTGCATTAACAAGGACGACACACAGGTCCTTCCATCATTGTATGCTTTTCTGAGTGCAAATGAACTCAAGCTTACGGACAACGTCAAATGTGATATAGCAAAGCACCTGAGTGAGCTGGGCGCGCAATTACGCAGGTAAACGGATGACACAAACAACTGGATTCGTTATCCCTTTCATGCCCTGCCTCTAGTCCACTTACCGATATCTGAACAAGAGAGCCTCATCGAAATTTAAACAAGCGGTCCTGTGAAAATGTCATTTAATCAGAAGCCACTGCTGGATTTCTGGATTGGGCTGCCGCTCAGAGTATCCTGCCTTGTTGCAAATCGCGCTGTTAAGACACTGATGACCTTTGCAACCACGTACCTATATGAGAGTGGATTCTCGGCCCTCACTAGCATGAAAACTAAATACAGGCACAGACTGTGTGTGGAAAATGATTGAAGACTGAGACTCTCTCCAATTCAACCCAACATGGCAGAGTTATGTGCATCCTTTCAAGCACACCCTTCTCATTAACCTGTGGTGAGTTATTCACCATTTCCAATGAACAAATACGGTTTTACATGTAAGATGGTTAAATAAAGAGCCAAATTATTGATTATTATTATTTGTGCCCTGTGCCCATATACAATAAGAGCTTTTTGTCACTTCCCACGAGCCGGGTTGTGACAAAAACTCACACTCATTCTAATGTTTAATAAATGTATTGTTATAGTGTGTGTGGCAGGCTTACAATGATGGCAAAAAACAACATTTGAGAGTGCGCTGACCCTGGTGCTAGAGAGGGTACGTAGCTGGAGGTTGAATGTTTGAAGGGGTATGGGACTATAAAAAGTTTGGGAACCACTGGTGTAGGCTATATTACATGGACATTAGACTTTTTAAAATGTAGGCTATGCGTGGAAGGAAGGAGATGCTAAATGTGTTTATGATAATTAACAGTCAATTACCGTGAGACTGGCAGTTATTTGCCTGACAATCACCATTTGACAAAGTTTCATGACTGCCATAGCCCTAAACGTAACAAAATGTGGAAAAAGTGAAGGGGTCTGAATACTTTCCGAATGCAATATATGTGTGCCACTCTACAATGCCAACAAGCCACGCAGGAATCATCAGAACAGTGGACGAGACCAGGTACTAAATCAGACTGGGATAAAATATATAAACAAGACCATACAAATGTATGGCCTGGTGACCTTCTGAACTTCCCAATACCTTTCTGATGCATTTCAGTCACTTCAAACCATACTTCCTGTAGATTGAAATACTGTCAAAAGTAGAAGTAAAAACATTGACTGTTGATTACATCACTTTGTTACATGGTGGGGTCGCAAAACATTTTTTATATAAAAATGGGGTCGTGGGCTAAAACAAATTGGGAACCCCTGCCCTAGCTAATCTTAGTTGAACCGGTAGGTATGTGAAATGTGGTTGTGAATTTCATATGAGCTCAATTAGGATTGAGGGCTCCTGCAAAGGCATTTCTGTCAAACAACCAAGGTCAGTTCTACAGAGAAAACTGGCACAAGAATCTCAATAGTAATTTGGCAGGTGGCATTCCCCCAGGATTAACCCATATACAACAAATCTACCACCAACTATAGTAATTCGACATTTGAAAAAAAAAAAAAAATCACTGTTGTTTCTTGCACTACCAGCTGCATTAGTGTGAAAGCAAAAGTGCAAGACCATGTTATAAAACTGTAATTGCATTAAATGGTTGTTTTATGCAACAGAATAGAGAGTTCTTATAACTCTATTGTGTCTGTGTGACCTGAAAGTGGGCCTCTGGGGGATTTAACACTGACATGAGTTAATGTTTCTGTACTGGGGTACCATGGGCTTCAGTGTGGAGTTGGGGGGGTCAGACCCTCGTTTCCACACAATGCGGACAGTTTTTACAGAAGATACTGTCTGTTGTGAATTATTAAGTATCTTTCATACAAATCTTAACCTCATTTACATTACATTTAAGTCATTTAGCAGACGCTCTTATCCAGAGCGACTTACAAATTGGTGCATTCACCTTATGACATCCAGTGGAATGTCCAGTGGAAACCTCGTGACCCATTCCATACATCTGTTGTTTGTCATGTAAACTGAAGGAGGATGGACTTTGCTATTAAACGCTGTGGCTCAAACCAGCTCGTTGAGTTCTCAGTGATCACCTCCAGGGGTGATTACCAACCAGCTCCATTACTGCAGTAATTAAATAATAAAGTCTGATTGTTTTGAAGAAATCTAAAAGTCTCTCATTTTTGATTACAATAATTCCACCAAACTAGTCTTTTCTTACTAGATTTTTCTGCTTTATTAAAGAAAATGTTACCTACAGAAACCAGGTTTCCATCCAACCTTTTAATGTCGGATAAAACAATTGCACCACAGGCCTGATGGAAATAGCAAATGTAGATAAATGTAGACAAAACAAAACGCTAGACAAAGTGAGATATTTTTCTGTCTGTAAAATGAATTATGCAAAAAAAGGCGGTGGAAACGCCTTTATGAGTAAATAATGATATACACTAAACAGAAAAATAAACGCAAAATGTAAAGTGTTGGTCCCATGTTTTATGAGTTGAAATAAAAGATCACAGAAATGTTCCATATGCACAAAAAGCTCATTTCTCTCAAGTTTTGTGCAAAAATGTGGTTACACACAACACAATTGCACAGATGTCTCAAATTTTGAGGGAGTGAGCAATTGGCATGCTGACTGCAGGAATGTCCACCAGAACTGTTGCCAGAGAACTGAATGTTCATTTCTCTATCATAAACTTTTTTAAAGGTATCTGTGAGCAATAGATGCATATCTGTATTCCCAGTATTGTGAAATCCATAGATTCGGGCCAAATGAATTTATTTCAATTGACTGATTTCCTTAAATGAACTGTAACTCAGTAAAATCTATGAAATTGTTGCTTCATATCGAAGTAAACTTGGAGTCACGCGATGATGTGTTGTGTGGTCCTCCCACTACGACTCGGGAAAGAATGCAGTTTATTAGGATACAAATGAAAAAAGTTATGAACTTCACAGAGTGGTGAAAGTCCACATTGATGAGCTTAATGATCCTCTCCAATAAATATCTAGGGTCTTATTCTGGTAACATGATGATCGATCTCGCTATTTTGTCCTTAATAATCTCATCGTGTTGTTGGCTATTCCCAGACTGTGTCTGTGAGGTATTGGTTAGAGCGCATGTGCCAATACCAGATTGGGCACATTCGCAATATAACAAAAATAATTTGTCACAAAACCATCAGTAGAATTGAAAATGTGATGGAAACCCATTTAAATTGTATTTTTATTTGGTACATGGGAGTTCAACTGCAAAAGTGTGTTTTATGTTGGTGGTTTTAAGTTGGTGGTTGAAGATATCCCTCTAGTGGTGTGGGGGCTGTGCTTTGGCAAAGTGGGTGGGGTTATATCCTTCCTGTTTGGCCCTGTCCGGGGGTGTCCTCGGATGGGGCCACAGTGTCTCCTAACCCCTCCTGTCTCAGCCTCCAGTATTTATGCTTCAGTAGTTTATGTGTCGGGGGGCTAGGGTAAGTTTGTTATATCTGGAGTACTTCTCCTGTCCTATTCGGTGTCCTGTGTGAATCTAAGTGTGCGTTCTCTAATTCTCTCCTTCTCTCTTTCTTTCTCTCTCTCGGAGGACCTGAGCCTGTCCCCAGTCCACCTGGCCATGCTGCTGCTCCAGTTTCAACTGGCCTGGGCCCTAGGACCATGTCCCAGGACTACCTGACATGATGACACCTTGCTGTCCCCAGTCCACCTGGCCATGCTGCTGCTGCAGTTTCAACTGTTCTGCCTTACTATTATTCAACCATGCTGGTCATTTATGAACATTTGAACATCTTGGCCACGTTCTGTTATAATCTCCACCCGGCACAGCCAGAAGAGGACTGGCCACCCCACATATGCTCTCTCTAATTCTCTCTTTCTTTCTCTCTCTCGGAGGACCTGAGCCCTAGGACCGTGCCCCAGGACTACCTGACATGATGGCTCCTTGCTGTCCCCAGTCCACCTGACTGTGCTGCTGCTCCAGTTTCAACTGTTCTGCCTTATTATTATTCGACCATGCTGGTCATTTATGAACATTTGAACATCTTGGTCATGTTCTGTTATAATCTCTACCCGGCACAGCCAGAAGAGGACTGGCCACCCCACATAGCCCGGTTCCTCTCTAGGTTTCTTCCTAGGTTTTGGCCTTTCTAGGGAGTTTTTCCTAGCCACCGTGCTTTTACACCTGCATTGTTTGCTGTTTGGGGTTTTAGGCTGGGTTTCTGTACAGCACTTTGAGATATCAGCTGATGTACGAAGGGCTATATAAATAAATTTGATTTGATTTGATTTATGTGCACTAAGTCACCACGCATAGCCTTTAATCCGCAACAAGTCAATTTGATGGAAACATCTCCGATGGAAGCATATTTTAAGAATATTCGCATGAAAATCTGTTGCCAATTGGTTTGGAAACCTATCTTATGACTCTATAACCGTGATATGTGGCTCTGGATAAGACTGTCTTCTATTATGACTAAATGTACATTTGTTTATTTTTTGTTTTTGTTTTACTCACATCTTCTCCTCCTTCATCCTTGGAGTCCTGAGATGCTCCCAGAGTCAGAGCCTCTGCTCTCAACCTGAGGAGGCAAAGAGTCATAAGAGTCAAAAGTCACACACACACACTATGCCCGCAATGCACACACACTCCCAACACCCCTCACCTCTTCAGCTCTTCTTCCAGTTCTTTAACCTTTGTGTCTACTTTGTTCTTGGCGGTCCTAAGAGCCTCCAGTTCCTCTCTCAGCACCTCATGCTCCCCAGAGAGCTCATCCACTTTGGCTATTAGGTCGTTCTTCACGATGTTCAGAGCATTTCTGAATGGGGAGAAATGGGAATCAATACTGCTTAACTCAATAATGGTTTCCAGGTGGGGAGGGAGGACGGGCAGATGGATGGGGACATCTTGCATTCGTTTATATGATTGTTTTTTTTTATACCTGTAACCCCACCTCAAAATAAAATGGACAAAACTAAATAAAAACAAAAAAAATTAAAAAAGACTTTCTCTACGTGTCTTTACTATCACTCTCAAACACACACACACACACACACACACACACACACACACACACACACACACACACACACACACACACACACACACACACACACACACACACACACACACACACACACACACACACACACACACACACACACACACACACCCTTGCATGTCTGTGTGTGCTCTCTCTATCCATCAAAAATAATTTACTTTTTACTCAACCCTTGCAAAAGAACAGCCCCCCCTAGTAAATATATCTTGCACCAAACCATCTTTAACATGCAGCAGCACAACAAACAAGAGTAAGTTTAAAACACACACACTTACTTGGTCTCCAGAAGATGTTTGTTCTCCGTCAGCAGGTTCTCCACCTCCTTGCCCATCCCTGTGACGTATCAGCTAGCGTTAGTGTTAGCATTGATTAGCACTAACAACACTCTTTCTAGCCTGGTCCCAGATCTGTTTGTCCTGTCTGTCTTGCCAAACAGTTGGAGAGAGTACAAGCAGACTCCTTCTATAGCTCTATAAACACTTCACAAACTTTCCAAGTGTTCATTAACTATTAAACTTAGCTAACTTTTTTTCCACGAACACATGAATCGTCTTTGAATATGAATTCTGGGGCTATTTATGGATTAATTCTACTTCAGTAATGTATGAACATTTCGAGGTTTTGGGGAGCATCGTCGTGTTTAAGCCAACTTCCGCAAGCTGAAATGAAACCAAGAAAAGCCCAAAAGAAATACAGATATGATAGTGTGTTTGCTGTGACATGCTAAAATGAAAGGAGAATAGATCTCTGAAATTAAGTCAAAGATGGAAAAACAAATACAAAAGAAGACAAAAAAAGCTTGCCAGACTCAAATAAACAGCCAACAGGAAATGGGAGGAAGTGACATCACAGCAGAGGACCAGATAGAAAATGGCATCACAACATGGAACACAGCAAAGACGAGACATCGCAGACAGACACAACAACATGGGAAGATGAGCAACCTTCTAGAGATGCTGAATAAGGCTAGAGGGAGCCTTACCGAAAAAATCATCACGGACTGGGAGAGAGGAAGAGAAACAGGGAGAGAGAGGAGAAAGAAAGAGAGAGAGAGAGAGAGAGAGAAGAGAGAATGCTGATAAGCACTTGTTATATACTAAAGCTTCAGAGAGTAAAAAGAGAGCTTGGACCTGTCCAAGACCAGAGAACACTAGAAGTCAGTTTAAACTCAGAGAGATTTACCTTTATTGACCACAGGGTTCAGTTGAGCTTAGTAACATTACGACCAACCAATCAAAAAGAGCATTATCTGGACTCGATCAACATTTAAAACAACTGGTGTGGCCTGGAATGCCAGCACTGTGTTATTGGGTAAAGCCGACAGGCATACAGTGGAACTTAATGTATTGGAAGATGGGAGGCAGGGGTGTGTGTGTGTGTGTGTGTGTGTATGTGTGTGTCTGAGAAAGAGAGGGTTCAGATACACACCTGAGAACTCCCCTAGGGGCGTGTCCAGCATACACAGGAAGGGAGAGAGGAAGCATAGAGAAGGGTCACGGGTCAATAAACTAATATGATCGCAATGAAATAAACCAATCATAAAGCTATGTCAACTAAACCCGGTAACAGAAAGTAAACCACGACTAAATCAAGAATAATTCAGCTTGCCCTGTAAAATCAACCGTTCAAATAGATCAAATCAATGGGTGACTGCAGCCATGGTTCAAAGTGATATCCTAGAGGGCTTTGCAGTGCAGTGGAGGATGGGGGAGCTGCCGGGCATGTGGGGTGGTGGTGAACATTCCGCCGTGTGTAGGGTTAAAGTTCAGAGCCAGCCAGTGCTATGGCAACGGTGACACAGCTGGTGACACAGCGTCAAAACATAGTGCTTAATTCTGACATTTATACAAAAAAAAAAATAAGCTAAACAAATTTCACAGGAATAACTCTTTCCTCTTTTTGAGGCGTTTGGGGCACCCACCAGCTAAGCACTAAGCACCGCAGCTTACATTCCCAATGACTCTTTGCTTAGTGCAGACAGAGGTCGGGTTCCAGACGCATGCCAGAACTCACAATGCTGGATAGGTGTTTAACATATCAGCTCACCACATAATTTGAAATAGCAACCTGACACGCGACTGTGCAGTCGACGACATGGCACACAACAATTGGTTAATGCAACGCAACGTTTACAATGTAGACAGCCTGGAACATCACCAGAGACTGGCCTACGCTGTCTTCCAATAGCTCATTTGCATATACCACACCCAAAGCTCCTCTGATTGGCTTACCTAGTAGCTCCGCCCCAGCGTCAACATCCCCGATGATGTCAGACTTGGCATCCTTGATCTCATGGTAGAGGGAGTCTGTGTTGATACCGAATGCCTCGTTCACGATGCCCTGGGAAGGACTGACACACACACTGATATTTAATCATTGCTGTGTGTGTGTGTGTGTGTGTGTGTGTGTGTGTGTGTGTGTGTGTGTGTGTGTGTGTGTGTGTGTGTGTGTGTGTGTGTTACCTGTTTCCTCCACCATAAAGACGGGGGTCCACACACATATCCAGCTCTGGGGTGGAATCGATGATCTCTTGGAATTCTGACCACTCATCACTGCTACCCATACCTGAGTTCAGATAGAATATCATACACACTCTATACCGTATTCACAAAGTATCTCTGAATAGGAGTGATCTAGGATCAGTTCTGCCTTTTAGATAATAATGAATAAGATTACAATAAGATTACATGGACCTGATCCTAGATCAGCACTCCTTCTCTGAGGGACTTTATGAATACAGGCCCTGATCACACAATTAACCACTCATGCTAACGTGCGCGGGTGTGTGTGTGTGTGTGTGTGTGTGTGTGTAACTATACTTTACACTCACCAATGCTGACGTTCCTGGTTTCCTGGGAGACCTGCACCTCCATGTTTCTGCTGAGGCGTTTAGCACTCTTCCTGCCGCGGCTTACAGCATGCATTGGGTCGAACTCGCCGGGCGGGAAGAAGCCCTCGTTGAGGGGCGTGACAGTGGCAGAAGGGACGGAGGACGTGGGCGTGTTGGACTTACTTCCTGTGCTACTGGGCGTGGCTGCCACTGAGTCCGACTCGGAACCATCCTCCTGGGGCATCAGAGGTCAGGGGTTAAAGAGGTCAAGGGGTTATATTGTAAAAGAGGGGCTGCATCCCGATTCTTCCCCCTTCTCCCAAAGTGTACACTTCCCTTCATGGATTTAACAATGGTGGAAACTCCCTCCAGACAATGTTTGCACCAAGCCAATGCTTTAAAATCAATGACTGAGAGTATGCAAGTGCACATTTAGGCTGAAGGGTGGGGAATAGAGAAGCCAGGGATCTTCTCTTGCAAGGATTGTTCACGATCTTGCTTATACTTACAATCTTGCGCATAGACTTAGTAACAAAGCATCACACTTAGACTTACACGTGAAACGGGATGAAAAGACAGGTGCAAATGGGACGATAGAAGCTTAGTTATGTTCTATTATTGTAGAAAAAAAGCACTTAAGGGAAAAGAAATTACACAAATTTAATGTAATATTTGTCCTAATATTAATGTATTCCTCATATCTGTTTATACAATGTCATGTCTTCATTACACTCACTGCCATAAAAAAAACAATCGACAAACACCACAAAGAAAGGCCCTTGGAAGACAAGGGACACAAGCAGGCGTGAGGGATGTGTCTGGATGATTCTGAATGAAGGTGGGTGTGGCATGACGTGAGGCATGACGTGTTCTGCAGATGTGAGGTCCAGGGGGAGTTTCTATGTGTGTCCCAAATGGCATCCTATTCCCCTTTATAGTGTACTACTTTTAACCAGGGCCCATAGTGCTCTGGTCCAAAGTAGTGCACTATAAAGGGAATAGGGTGCCATTTGGGACAGAGCCTCTATCACACCTGGTAGCCAGAGGTGTGGTGGGATTGGCTGAGCTCGCTGACCTGTCAGACGTTGGTCCCCGACCCAGGCATCCTAGCCCCCCTCCGAGACCCCCACGTACCATTCCCATGCCCTCTCCACTGGGGTACAAGCTCAATGACGGGGGACGCTCCACCTTGCTGCTGGGGGAAAAGACAGGGGGAGAGGTGGGAGGAGAGAAGAGGAGGTGAGGGGAAGGGTAAAGGTTTGAGGGAGAGAAGAAAAAGACAATGAGAATGGAAGACAGAGAGAGAGGTGAGGGGAAAGAGAGGAGAGGGGCAGAGAGAGGATGAGATAGAGAGGGAGGGGCAGAGAGAGAGGTGTGAGGGGGAAGAGAGAGGAGAGGGGCAGAAAGATGGGGAGATAGAGAGAGGGAGGGCAGAGAGAGGGGGAGATAGAGAGGGAGGGTGGGAGATAATATACTGTACATTAGGTATCTGGGGAGACATGAAAGTTAACTTTGGGGTTGCATTACATAAAACTGAAAATCCCCTAAATTAAGCACAACACACAAAGCCAGCTACTGGACAGACTGATACTAAACCAGACCAACATAATATGACACAATATATCCACATTATGGAGAAACGGGAGAGACTATATGGACTCTCGCCTGTTGCCCAAATTGATGACGTACTGTATGTTGCGCAACTGAGAGTAAAGTGGAGACGAGTGGATTGGGTTCGGTCAAGCCGGTGCGAATGACCAGTGCAACGATGTGGTATCAAGGCTTGCCGACGTGAGTTGCTTACCACAGGGTAGCTGTATCACATGGGCAATTTGTTCCATCCCAATTGATTTTATCTTGAGCGAGGATAACAGCCTACATGAAAAAGAATGTGTCAAATTGGTAGTAACCATATGGATGTCACCGTGATACAGTCTACTGCTCAATGGGGAGAGTTTGTCGGCAACAACATTTTTTTCTTATTTTTTTTCACCAAAGCAAACAAGTGAAAACAACAATACAGATAAAAACTCATTAAAACAAAAACCGGTGCGCAGGTGTGGTTGGAAGCCCAAGGGCTTATATGAAAACCACACCACAAAAAAACAATATGCAATACATAAGTACAACTAAGCTATTAACGTCTACTTAAAAAATATATATTACTCCGATAAAAACGTAATGATTCTGAATTTACATTCCAAGTCCCGACTTCGGCAGACAAGTTTCAAATTCTCGCTGAAGTTTCGAGCCACAAGCATAAACTAGCGAGCTGGGAAGGGCTCATCAGGACGATTGCATGAACTAACTGAACCGAATCCATTCGTCTCCACTCGATTCAGCTGCGCGACAGACAGACAGACAGACAGACAGACAGACAGACAGACAGACAGACAGACAGAGACAGACAGACAGACCATAAACAGTTGGTGATAGAGGAGAAGGTAAAGGACAAAGGCACGAACTCTGGGTCATTCCATATTGGGACATAGTGGGGGCAGGGGAACTTCTAGTCCAAGAAGGAGAGGCTGGTTGGTCAATGGAGCCAGGGCAGTGATCATCAAGTCCTAGTCCTGGGAACCACAGTGTCTGCCGACCTGATTCAATTAATCAACAAGCACCCAAGTAGTTGAATCAAGTGTGTTAGTGCTGGGCTTGAGCAAACACCTGTATACCCAGCAGAGCTGGGTTTTTAAACACCTGAAAAGGTGCTGAGCGATTAACCACATTTTAGTTTTTTTTGTTGTTATTACAAACAACTAATTGACCACCGTCATTTCAATTACTTGAAATCGAGTTATATATTTTTTTCTTAGTGCCATTTCTCTAGATAGAAATCAAATCATTGACCAGATAAATTAAGTCCTGAACTATATGGGATGCTGGGCTGAAGGGAGTTGTAGTTTTCATTAAGCAAATATTCAACCTAGCTCAGCTCAGAAACGTGGTAATTAACTACAATGGCCATAATCCATTGTGCCAGTTCTTTTCTGGTTCGGATACATTTTTATGCCTGCTACATTAGGTTAGATTACACACAGACCGCATTCGCCACCGCATGAGAGAGAGGATAGTAGACAACACAATGACGAGAGTGAGGGATAGAGAGTTCGTGAAAGTATGCCTTATCTACTTTAAAGAACTAGTCAAATGATTTCGTCTGACAGTTCTGCAGCATACTTAGGCAGGCTAGCCTAGCTAAATAGGGTGGCTAAAGACTACACAGTATGGTGAGAACAGAGATAACGTTAGATGGTTGTCTTGCTGGCTGCTACTGCCTGAGCAGTTGAGACGAGATGCTGACTTTAAGGAATGAAAAATGATAAAGTCGTCAAATAAAACTAAGTAATATACACAACTGAAATATTTAATTATTTAATAGCAATTCTCGATTTGTGGACCTGACAGAGACAATGAAAATATTTCCAATGTTTTGGCAATTGAATGTTCACTATTTTTGTCATCTCCATTAAAAACCTTTAATCATTTTAATGTAAAAAAAAAAATAACCGAACAAAAAAAATAAAAAATCACTAATCGCTCAGCACTACTGAAATAAATATCTGAGCCTGATTCAGCTTGCCTGGCTTTATAAACCAATAGAAAAGTTCCAAAGAGACTCAAACAAAGTGTGTGTTTAAAATTATTTTTCAAGTATTTGAACCTGGGTCCTATCTATACTCAGGACCAAGACTGACAAACACTGAATGAGATTGGGATTGAGGGGACAGGGATGGGGTGGGGGGGGGGGGTAAGAGGCAAAGAGGTTTTTGGGGGTAGTGATTTACCTTTTCCTCCACACGTGGCGTTGACTGTGCAACACAGCAGCACGAGCACAGAGTGAGACAACGAGACAGACATATGGTGATTAGAGTGAAGCCAAACAGGTCACAAGTGGTGTAGTGGGGGGTAAACACACATACAGTAAACACACATACATTTTGTTTAGTGAAATATTTTATTTTGCACAAGCATTTTACCCACCTTCTGCAGAAAAAGGGCATTGAAAGTATAGGGAGCGTTATTTTACTCACCACAAACAGCGATCATCTTTTACC
This sequence comes from Oncorhynchus keta, assembly GCF_023373465.1. Taxonomy (NCBI): domain Eukaryota; kingdom Metazoa; phylum Chordata; class Actinopteri; order Salmoniformes; family Salmonidae; genus Oncorhynchus; species Oncorhynchus keta. The sequence continues at coordinate 1,150,641 of NC_068425.1, forward strand.
AACCTGTTTGGTAAACCACTACATCACTGGTCACAAAACAAGCTAACACAGGCTAACACACACAGCACAACACAACTACAGCACACTAAACCCAAGCACAACAAACCACATACCAATACCTCAGCATAGTTGTTACTACTAGCTATGCCAGGATCAATTACTATACCCTTCCCCCTGCACACACACTCCCACCAACACACCCACCCATCCATGCACACTTTCCAGAAAGGTCACAACTAATTATATTATATCTATGTTGTTGTATGAACTGTATTGTTTTGTCTGTACGCTGCTCAATGGAATTCCTCACTGGGGGATAATAACGTTTTTTGATGAACATGGTTTTTTAAAAGTCAGCCACTCACGTCCGTCCACTGCCTGGTCCTTCTGGCTGGCTGTTGTTCCCTGCCTGTTGCATCTTGGACCTCTCAATATGCTCCACGTATGTTTGAATCATCTGACAGGAAGATAAGAGGATGAGTGAGGAAGCTAGACGTAATTCCATTGACTTGGTTCTATTGTACCAGGGAAACTACATCAAGATACAAACCTAGCAGCTAGTATGGAGTTATATACTAAACTCTCCCATGCACACACACACACACACACACACACACACACACACACACACACACACACACACACACACACACACACACACACACACACACACACACACACACACACACACACACACACACACACACACACACACACACACACACGGCTGTTACTACCTCTGTGTGTCGCTGGTGCAAAGCGTTGTACTCCTTCTTCATGTCTGACTCACGCTCCTCCAGACGCGTGACTGAAACCCAGAAAAACAGAATCAGAGTCAACCAGCCTCCCATTGCAACAGCACTGTGGGTTATATACTTCGGGCTGATTTCCCGGGCACAGATCTGGGACAAAAACCTGTTCAAATGAGATTCTCCATTGAAAGTGTCTATTAGTCCAGGACTTGCATGGCTCCATATTGGACAGTGGATAGTGTGATGGTGCTCTCCATTTGTTAATTGTTTACTCCATGTGTAACTCTGTGTCGTCTGTTCACACTGCTATGCTTTATCTTGGCCAGGTCGCAGTTGTAAATGAGAACTTGTTCTCAACTAGCCTACCTGGTTAAATAAAGGTTAAATAAAAAATAAAAAAATTAAATCTGGTCTGCTTTGAAACACTAAATGGTGGCAGGCCTATTTCCTCATTGATTGAATATGTGAGTCTGTATGCTGTCAGAGGCACTAAAACCCTATTCAGCCATATTGACCACAGAAGACAGAACATGCACTGGCTCATCCGTTCATGGTGGGTTAAGTGTAAAACAGGCTATACTGTGTCCTTGAATACTACATGCAAAGCTCTTCACGGTGCAAAACCAATGTGTGCTAGTATGCTATGTGTAGTCCTCCACAGTGTAGGTAGACAATAGTGCACAGTCACGATGTGCTGGGCTATGCACTTTGTGCTTGGCTGTCAATAGTGCACTGTCACATTGTGCTAGTTATGAGTAATGCAGACTCACAGTGTGTGTGGTAGTTCTGAGAAGGGAAGACTCACAGTGTGCTAGTTTTGAGTTGTGCTAGTTCTGATTAATGCACACTTACAGTATGCTAGTTTTGAGAAGTACACACTCACTCTGGTCAAAGTAGTTCTTGCTCTGAGTAATAGTACACAGTATTTTACTACTGAGGTACTATTCACTCTGGTCAGAATAGTTGTAGTTATTAAAGACTGACGAGCAACGGAAAAACACACGCCGAATCGATGTGTTGTCTTATGTAAACAAAGTCTGATCCATCGCACTGCTGGGCATAACTGTCTCGCTGCATATGCCATTAGATACAGCGCAATCACCTGCAGCTGTTTATCCCATGTCGTGGGCAAATGGCATTGTCGGAATCAAATTGTCAGAGTACTTCTAGTTTATAAGTCTAGTTAACACTTGTTGAAGTCATGTTTTTTTAAATATTTTTTTTTATTAGGGGGTGGCTCAGCTTTAATATTGCGGATAGATTGTTGCTTCCATCAATGTAATTGTCTGCATCATTTACAATCCCCAATATATTTTTGGGGTAACTATATACAGTTGAAGTCAGAAGTTTACACACACACCTTAGCCAAATACATTTCGACTCAGTTTTTCACAATTCCTGACATTTAATCCTAGTAAAAATCCCCTGTCTTAGGTCAGTTAGGATAATCACTTTATTTTAAGAATGTGAAATATCAGAATAATAGTAGAGAGAACGATTTATTTCATTTAATAATTTCATGACATTCCCAGTGGGTCAGAAGTTTATATACACTCAATTAGTATTTGGTAGCATTGCCTTTAAATGGTTTAACTGGGGCAAACATTTCAGGTAGCCTTCCACATGGTTCCCACAATAAATTGGGTGAATGTTGGCCCATTCCTCCTGACAGAGCTTGGTGTACATACACACAAATACATACATATACATTACCTTTCAAAAGTTTGGGGTCATTTACAAATGTCCTTGTTTTTGAAAGAAAAGCTATTTTTTTGTCCATTAAAATAACATCAAATTGATCAGAAATACAGTGTAGACATTGTTAATGTTGTAAATGACTATTGTAGCTGGAAACGGCAGAATTTAAAAAATGTCATGGTATCCAATTAGTAGTAGTTCCTGTCTTGTCTCATCGCAGCAACTCCCGTACAGACTCAGGAGAGGCGAAGGCCGAGAGCCATGCGTCCTCCGAAACACAACCCAACCAAGCCGCACTGCGCACATCCGACCCGGAAGCCAGCCGCACCAATGTGTCGGAAGAAACAGCCAACACCTTGCAACCTGGTCAGCGTGCACTGGGCCCGGCCCGCCACCGGAGTCGCTAGTGCGCGATGAGACAAGGATATCCCTGCCGGCCAAACCCTCCCTAAACCGGACAACGCTGGGACAATTGTGCGCCGCCCCATGAGCCTCCTGGTCGCGGCCGGCTGCGGCAGAGTCTGGGCTCGAACCCAGAATCTCTGGTGGCACAGCTAGCACTGCAATGCACCACCCGGGAGGCCCGGAAACGGCTGATTTTTTTAATGAAATATCTACATAGGCTTACAGAGGCCCATTATCAGCAACCATCACTCCTCTGTTTCAATGGCACATTGTGTTAGATAAACTTGAATTATCATTTTAAAGGGCTAACTGATCATTAGAAAACCCTAACGCAATTATGTTAACACAGCTGAAAACTGTTGTCCTGACTAAAGAATAAATACAATTGGCCTTGTTTAGACTAGTTGAGTTTCTGTAGGATCAGCATTTGTGGATTTGATTACAGGCTCAAAATGGCCAGAAACAAAGAACTCGTCCGTCTATTCTTGTTCTGAGAAATGAAGGCTATTCCATGCGAGATCTCGTACAACGCTGTGTACTACTCCCTTCACAGTGCCGCGCAAACTGGCTCTAACCAGAATAGAAAGAGGAGTGAGAGGCTCCGGTGCACAACTGAGCAAGAGGACAAGTACATTAGAGCGTCTAGTTTGAGAACCAGACACCTCACAAAACTGGCAGCTTCATTAAATAGCACTTCGCAAAACACCAGTCTCAAAGTCAACAGTGAAGAGGTGACTCTGGAATGCTGGTAGGCGGAGTTGCAAAGAAAAAGACATATCTCAGACTGGCCAATAAAAAGCTAAGATTAAGATGGGCAAAATAACACAGACACTGGGCAGAGGAAGATTGGAAAAAAGTGCTATGGACAGACTAATCTAAGTTTGAGGTGTTCGGATCACAAAGGAGAACATCCGTGAGACGCAAAAAAAATGAAAAGATGATGGAGGTGTGCTTGACGCCTCTGTCAAGCATGGCGGAGGCAATGTGATGGTCTGGGGGTGCTTTGGTGGTGGTAAAGTGAGAGATTTCTACAGGTTAAAAGGGATCTTGAAGAAGGAAGGCTATCACTCCATTTTGCAACGCCATGACCTGTGGACGGCGGGTTAATTGGATCCAATTTCCTCCTGCAACAGGACAATGACCTAAAGCACAGCTCCAAATTAACAAGAACTATTTACGGAAGAAGCAGTCAGCTGGTATTCTGTCTATAATGGAGTGGCCAGCACAGTCACAGGGTCTCAACTCTCTTGAGCTGTTGTGGGAGCAGCTTGACCGTATGGTACCTAAGAAGTGCCCATCAAACCAATCCAACTTGTGGGAGGTGCTTCAGGAAGCATAAAATGAAATATCTTCAGATTACCTCAACAAATTGACAACTAGAATACCAAAGGTCTGCAAGGCTGTATTTGCTGCAAATGGAGGATTGTTTGACGAAAGCAAAGTTTGAAGGACACAATTATTATTTCAATAAAAAATAATTATTTATAATCTTGTCAACATCTTTACTATACTTCCTATTCATTTTGCAACTAATTTTGTGCATGTTTTCATGGAAAACAAGGACATTTCTAAGTGACCCCAAACTTTTGAACGGTAATATATATATATATATATATATATATATATATATATATATATACACACACACTTTTTTTTAATATACCTGTCACATCTGCTCCTGCAACGTCCTCTACTGCTCATCCTGTGTCTCCTTGACCTGCCGCCACTCCCCCAGTACTCTCTCCCTCTCTCTGTGTGTGTGTGATTGCGTGAGCGGAGACAGGTATGCTAGAGTCAGAGTAGATCCTCACCAGCTGCAACCTGTTCCATAATCAAGACCTCTACAAATACTCAGGACTGCCACTTCCACGCTGCCAGATCGTTATCTCTGCTCAGTCAGTCTACAGTTCTAGCCGTTTGTTACTATTCGGGACCTGTTATGCCAGTTTTCCTTGCCTGACGCTGTTTTCCTCTCCGCTACAGTTCTGCCCGCTCTGAATCTGGTCCCTGTCTCCAGTCCCACGTCTCGTCATCCTGCTACTCTGTCATGGATTCCACAATCCACTACTTCTTTGGATTCCCCTCGAACTGCTTACCCTGTCCCAACCCCTCTCACCTCAGCCTCCGTACCTGGTTTCCTGCAAACCACCAGAGCTTCCCCTGGCCTGCACTCCATCTCCCCCCTGTGTTGTAATAAATACCTTGGTTGCTTCATCCCAGTTTCCTCGGCTGAGTTTGCTCTTGGATTTCCCTGTTCCACTCCATGTACCAATACCTTCTTTTATTATTCCCTGCAAACCCTACCACCCCTCCCCCAATTGGAGTAAACTAATAAACAATAACACTTAGGCTTCTACTTCCAGCTTATACATACTATGCACATTTTACAGACAATCTATTTTACAATAGATATATTTTATTTTGTTCATAGTCCTGCCCTACCTCTATTACTGATGTTCTATTTGCCATATATTTGTAACTGTGCTATTTCAAAGGTTCTGAACCTATATACATTTTACAGACCCCATATGTTTTACATTTGTTATTAGTCCCACCCTTCAACTCCATTCAACCCCTCCCATCTCGAATTTCTATTTGACATTATTTTAACTGTTGCTGTGAGGCATCACAAAAGTACTGAACCTTTCTATTCTCATAGTTTCTACAGATTGTAAATTAAACATTTTTGCTGAAATCATTATTGATCGATTGACTGACTTTTCAAATCACCCTGTATTGCTATCTGCAGCGTTAGCTCTAGGTACATGTTGCAATTCTTCAGCCATCCCTGGACCTGTGACAAAACGAGCTACATCTGGACAGTTCCAAAATAAATGACTCCGCCTTCTCGCTGGCAAAATCTGCAGAGCTGAGAAGATTGTATCCCCCATATATAACATTATATTGATTGCAAGTTTTGAATGTCAATTCATAAACCATGTGCCATGGAATCGGTACATCAAAATCCCTTCCCAACTATTTCGCAATTTATATGGTGTAACAGTTTAACTTTAGTCCGTCCCCTAACCGGGCTCGAACCAGGGTCCCTCTGCCCACATCAACAACTGACACCCACGAAGCATCGTTACCCATCACTCCAGAAAAGCCGCGGACCTTGCAGAGCAAGGGGAACGACTACTTCATGGTCTCAGAGCGAGTGACGTCACCGATTGTAATGCTATTAGCGCGCACCACCGCTAACTGGCTAGCCATTTTACATCGGTTACACTGGCACAGCTGTACATTTGTTTTGGTCCTTAAATGAAAGTAGTATATTTTATATCACAATTTTCTTTGACTAATTTTGGTCTTTAATGCAGGGCCAACAGACAAGTTCCTTACTTTGTCCCGCTTCCATTTTTGGGTTGAGCAGACATTTCCGTATGTCTGTGTAAGCTGCATGTGTGACATAACTCCACCAGTCTTTATATCATTTACAAAGATTATACCTTTACCTTTTTATCAATTTGTATATTTGAGTTTAACCACAATACTTGAATAATTTGTTCTGTCTTTTCAGGTGGATTAAATTGAAATTGCAACCAACTTTCTATGGCTTTTTTAAAAGATAACATTTTCGAGATTATTTAGTTTTCAAATAACCAAAAGTGAGCGGTTGTAATCTGAATAAAGGGAAAAAGGCCATTCTGGAACATTGGGTGAGACATTCTTACTAATATACTAGATAACCATTTTGGATTTAAGTATAACTTTATGACTGATTCCTTTAGTGAGAGGTCTAATGCTTTGATATTTAATTTCTGCCCTCCGAATTCATGTTCATCATATAAATAGGCCCTTTTAATTTTGCCTGGCTTGTCATTCCAAATCAAATTCAATATTTCTTGCTCATATAATTTAAAAAGCAGGTCACTAGGTGTAGGCAAAACCATAAGCAAATAGGTCAACTGTGATATGACAAAAGAGTTCAATCAGGGTGATTTTTCCACAAATAGACCGGTATTTTCCTGTTCATGGTAGCAAGATCTTATCTATTTTTGCTAACTTTCTATTAAAATGTATTGGAGTGAGATTTCTTTCTTTTGGGATATGTATACCGAGAACGTCCACATCCCCGTCAGATATTTTTTTGGTGAACTACACGGTAATATAAAAGTTCTATTTTTTTGTGATCCAATATGTAATATAGTATCATAATTTGGTTTTAATCCAGAGAGGTTAGAAAAAGTATCTAGATCCTCTATGTGGCCGTGTCTATGTGGCCGTGTCTATGTGGCCGTGTCTATGTGGCCGTGTCTATGTGGCTGTGTCTATGTGGCTGTGGAGGGATTCTTATTGTGGATTTAAAAGAAAACATGTACAATGTACAATAACATCTTCGTTCTTAAGCCATGGATTTCTAATTCCTTAATATTATTGTTGGATCTAATTTTAACAGCTAACATTTCGATGGCAATAATAAATAGATATGCCGATAGTGGACAACCTTGTTTTACTCCAACAGTTTAAAACTTTGAGATGTAGCCATTATTTACCATTTTACACCTACTATACATAACTTTAACCCACATTGAAATATTCCAGGCATTTATATATAAACCCCAGTCGTACTTTATCAAAAGTTTTTCCGTACAGGTGTACAGGTGTACGGTGTTTCCTCTGACACATTGGTGTGGCTGGCTTCCGGGTTAAGCAGGCATTGCATCAAGAAGCAGTGTTGCTTGGTTGGGTCGTGTTTCGGATGATGCATGGCTCTCTACCTTCGCCTCTCCCGAGTCCATACGGGAGTTGCAGTGATGAGACAAGACTGTAACTACCAATTGGATACCATGAAATTGGGGAGAAAAAGGGGTCAAAGTAAAAATAATAATTCTATCTGTACTGTTAGTCCTTCAATTTCCTTTGTTAGTATGGACTCTTTTAGGCACATACAATAAGGAGAGCTGCTGTACCTATGTTATGTCGGGAAAAAAGTCAGTTATAAATTATTCTGTCCTAGTTAAAAACAAGGTACATATCGGTATTTAAAACAGTATTATAATCTCCCACCATAATAATAGAGTCTAGTGTTGCTTGTAGAGTTGATAAATTATTATATATATTTTCTAAGAAGCTTGGATCATCATTATTTGGACCATATAGGTTAATAAGTCACATCTGTTTATGGCACAATAACATATTTGAAATCATCCATCTACCTTGAGGATCTGTTTGGACAATTTGCACATTTGGATCAACATTACTGTTAATTAATATCATCACCCCTTTTGAATTTCTTTGCTCATGGGAGAAATATATTTCACTTCCCCAGTCCTTTTTCCATAAAACTTCATCTAAAATAGTTGAATGAGTTTCCTTTAAACAATAGATATTATATTCCTTCTCTTTTAGGCAGGTAAATACTGATCGTCTTTTCTTATTATCTGCTAAGCCATTACAATTATAACTGACTATACTTACTTCACCAATTACAATAATGAGACAAGTTTCAACTCTATTTATCATAATATATGTTTGTAAACATACCATTAAAAAGTAACATGATGATTGAGTGTCTATATAGCTGTACCATGATATTTGCATTGCTACTAAGTAAACCACCAATTGGTCCCCACTATTCCACCCGCTAAAACCCCTCCTCATCCCGAGTTGGGTTGTCATCCCAATGACCGGCACACCACCCTCAACCCCCCGGATCCCATGGCCCTGGAGAGACCGTGACCATCCTTCGAAAGACCACACAGTGCCACCCACAGAACAGAAGCAGATCAACCGCCAAAAGCATTTCCATTGCCCTAACCTCGATTTGTATTATATATAACTATTACAAAATATATATTTAAATCCTGTTTATCTTAATTTCCATAATTAGCTATTCATATTTGTAGTAATTCTAGTTATTACGTCTATACTAACTCTGGTCGTCGTTCTAGTTAATATAGTTCTATACCCACTCTGATCGAAGTAGTTCTGGTTATTATAATTTTATACTCACTCTAGTCAGAGTAGTCCTACTTATTAAGTCTAAGGGTCTATTCACAAATAGTCCTCTTTAAAATAACCGATCTCGGTGAACTCTGGGGTAAAAGAAAGCAAAATAACTCAGTTCTCTTTGTATTCACACTGCCCTTGACTTGGAATGAGGACTCAACTCTTTTTTTCTCTTCCAGTTCACTTCACCTATTTTGTGGTCCGTGTCTTCTTTTGCATTCACATCGCTACGCTTTGAAAGGAACCAAGATCTTTGTCCAACATTTACTGAATGCACTCTGGGTTTTTGCAAAGTGCAGGATAAGCCATTCCATCAGAACGTGTTATCATACAGATATTTATATCTACTTATATTTTGGAAGCTAATAGATACCATTTAGTTCAAAGATGAGACATAATAATTATAATTACTATTAACAAATATTATTAGTAACAGAATAAATAGCAGGAGAATAACTGCAGATTGAATAATGCTGTAATTTAAAATGGTACACCCAATATAGTCTACTCCCCTTTAAGAGCTAGAATTGATTTTGTACCCTTATGTTGTGATTCTCACCAAATATATTGTTGTCATCTCACACTATTCAAACCCCACAGGCGAATAAACAGGTTAGAATCTCTCTTTACAGATCACAGATTGCAAACAAATGTGGCACGAATGTGAGGGGTTATGGGAGGGGAAACGGTGTTGCAGAACTCTAGTATGTGGTGCGGGAATAATAACAAGCGAAACTGGGTAGCTTTGTGTTGTACATTGCCCTAAAAAAGTGTTTGGTTCCCTTCTGGGTCCCTTTTGAGGGTTCTGAGTTCCTTTGGAGTGTTCACACTGGACAAAATATGAAGCGAGCCACACTGAGGTCATGAAAATTGTCAGAAGGGGACCAAGTGTGAAAACATCCTAATGCTCACTCTGGTCAGAGTAGTTCTAGTTCTGAGCAGTAACAGTAGTTTATACTCACTCTGGTCAGAATAGTTCTTGGTCTTGAGCTCCAGCTGTTTCCCCTGCAGTTCCAGGCTCTCCACATGAGTCTGCAGGTCCTTCTTCTCCCCCTCCAACGCATCCTCAAACTCTATGAATTTCTGTGGGATAAAACAACCAATAATTAATTCAGGAAGTGAATTGAAATTGCAAATCAAGAATGGAAAAATCTTAATCAAAAATAAAATAGATAGGAAATACAGCACACTCGGCAAGTATTCAGACCCCTTGACTTTTTCCAAAGTTTGTTACGTTACAGACTTATTCTAAAATTCCTCAATATACACACAATAATGACAAAGCGAAAGCAGTTTTTTTTAGAAAGGTTAGCAAATGTATTCCTATTTCCATTGATAATCCTTGAGATGTTTCCACCTGAGGTAAATTAAATTGATTGGACATTATTTGGAAAGGCACACACCTGTCTATATAAGGTCCAACTGTTGACAGTGAATGTCAGAGCAAAAACCAAGCCATGAGGTCGAAGGAACTGTCCTTAGAGCTCCGAGACAGGATTGTGTCGAGGCACAGATCTGGGGAAGGGTACCAAAACATTTCTGCAGCATTCAAGGTCCCCAAGAACACATTATTAAATGGAAGAAGTTTGGAACCACCAAAACTCTTCATAAAGCTGGCTGCCCGGCCAAACTGAGCAATCGGGGGAAAAGGGTCTTGGTCGGGGAGGTGCCCAAGAACCCGACGGTCACTTTGACAGAGCTCCAGAGTTCCTCTGTGGAGATCTGAGAAACTTCCAGAAGGACAACCATCTCTGCAGCACTCCATCAATCAGGCCTTTATGGTAGACTGGCCAAAAAGAAGCCACTCCTCAATAAAAGGCACATGACAGCCCACTTGGAGTTTGCCAAAAGCCACCTAAAGGACTCTCAGACCATGACAAACCAGATTCTCTGGTCTGATGAAACCAAGATTGAACACTGGCCTGAATGCCAAGCATCACGTCTGGAGTAAACCTGGCATCATCCCTACGGTGAAGAATGGTGGTGGCAGCATCATGCTGTGGAGATGTTTTTCAACGGCGAGACTGGGAGACTAGTCAGGATCGAGGGAAAGATGAACAAAGCAAAGTACAGAGAGATCATTGATGAAAACTTGCTCCAGAGCGCTCAGGACCTCAGACTGGGGCAAAGGTTCACCTTCTAACAGGACAACGACTCTAAGCACACAGCCAAGACAACGCAGGATTGGCTTTGGGGAAAGTCTCTGAATGTCCTTGAGTGGCCCAGCTAGAACCCGGACTTGAACTCGATCGAACATCTCTGGAGAGACCTGGAAATAGCTGTGCAGCAACTATCCCGTTCCAACCTGACAGAGCTTGAGAGGATCTGCAGAGAAGAATAGGAGAAACTCTTCAAATACAGGTGTACAAAGCTTGTAGCGTCATACCCAAGAAGACTCGAGGCTGTAATCGCTGCCAAAGGTGCTTCAACAAAGTATTGAGCAAAGGGTCTGAATGCCTATGTAAATGGAATATTTTCGTTTTTTATTTGTAATAAATGTGCAAACATTTCTAAAAACCTGTTTTTGCTTAGTCATTATGGGGTAATATGTGTATATTGATGAAAAAAAAGCTATTTAATCCATTTTAGAATAAGGCCGTAACGTAAGAGTGTCCAACAAGCCTTCTCTACCCTTATCCTTGCTCTGAACACCTCCAAAACAAAGGTCATGTGGTTTGGTTAGAAGAATGCACCTACAGGTGTAAATGTAAATGTGTTTTGCATTGGATATATTTACCATATCATAAAGAGACAGAAACAAACCTTTTACCTTGTCATAAATAGACATAATTGCAAATGATTAAATCCTTCCAATAGAGAAATAAATAAAAAATTAGTTACGAACTGAACTTTATTTAAATGAGTTAACTTTTCACATGGGATGATTTCACTGAACAACAAAAGAAAGGGAGCATTGAATGATCCATCTCATCTCCCAAAATCGTTTTTCAAAATACATATGTAAAAGGATAGCCTAGAAACTAAAGATTTGGTGGTCTTCCTCTCAGGCTTACATGTCTTCTCCCTGGACCAATGTCCACCTCTTGAACATCAGAATCTTCACTGTCACTTTCCAACCTGGTTGAGGATGGCTCGTTGTCAGGCTCAAAAGGCCTCAAATTTGCCCGGATGGCCACCAATTTTTCAACCTTTATATTGGTCAGCCTGTTGCGTGCTTCGGTGTGTGTGATGGCAAAACAAGGACCAGTTGCGCTCTGAGGCGGCTGATGTTGGTGGGATTTGGAGGATGATGGAGGAAACAGGGGAAAGAGCCGCAGAGCCACAAAGTCCCTTCCACCAGGTGGCTGATGAGATATGTTGGCACGACTGCCATATTGCATCTCCATCCCAAAGCACTTGTTTGGAAGTCTACTTCGTCAGACTGCCAAGAACCTTGCCCTTATCCAGGCCAGGGTGGCAAGACACGGTAGTGATGACACCATAGGCCTTGTTGATCTCTGCACCAGACAGAATGCTCTTGCCAGCATACTTGTGGTCCAACATGTACGCTGCGGCAGGTATGGGCTTCAGGCAGAAGTCTTCACACTTTTTGATGTATTTCAGAACTGCAGTTTCCTCTGCTTGGAGCAACAGTGAAGTGGGCATGGCAGTACGGATTTCTTCTCTTACATGGCTACTGCTATAGGTTTCAGGAGTTTCAGACTTCTTACCACTCTCTCCCAAAATACATCCTCCAGGAGGATCTTCTTGATGGGGCTGTCAATATCGGCAGACTGTGATATGGACATTTTTGGAGAGACTCCTTCCCCTCCACGAGACTGTCAAACATGATGACAACACCACCCCAACGGGTGTCGCTGGGCAGCATCAATGTGGTGCTCTTATTCTTCTCACTTTGCTTGGTGAGGTAGATTGCTGTTATAACTTGATGACCCTTCACATACCTAACAATTTCCTTGGCTCTCATGTAGAGTGTATCCATTGTTTTCAGTGATGTATCCATTGTTTTCATGATGTCCCTGAGGAGCATATTCAATGCATGAGCAGCACGGGTGTGATGCGAGGGTAGGACTCCTCCACTTTAGACCAAGCAGCCTTCATGTTCGCAGCATTGTCTGTCACAAGTTCAAATACCTTCAAATACCTTCAGTGGTCCAAGGTCATTGATGACTGCCTTCAGCTCATCTGCAATGTAGAGACCGGTGTGTCTGTTGTCCCTTGTGTCTGTGCTTTTGTAGAATACTGGTTGAGGGGTGGCGATGATGTAGTTAATTATTCCTTGCACACGAACATTCGACAACCCATCTGAGATGATTGCAATAGTCTGCTTTCTCTATGATTTGCTTTAACTTCACTTGAACTCTGTTGAACTCTGCATCCAGCAAATGAGTAGATAAAGCATGTCTGGTTGGATGGGTGTATGCTGGGCAAAGAACATTCAGAAAACTCTTCCAATACACATTACTTGTGAGCATCAGAGGTGAACCAGTTGCATACACAGCTCAAGCAAGACATTCATCAGAATTTTTCTGACTACGTTCCCTCCATTGAGTCAAAAAAACTTCTGAATTCCAGGAGGACCATGAACTGTTGCTATCGATAAGGTGTCTGATTCATCATTTTCACCTCGAAATGAAGTAGAGGGACTTTTGTCAGAGGTTGCTTGTTGTGAGCACTGAAGGAACTTTATGCACGTGGCCAGATGATTCTGCATCTTTGTTACATTCTTCACATATGATTTGGCACAGTATTTGCAAATGTACACAGCTTTTCCTTCTATATTAGCTGTAGTGAAATATCTCCACACATCAGATAGTGCCCGTGGCATTTTCCTGTAAAGAATAAACAAAAAGGAGAGAAAAAAAATACAATTCCATGTACAGATAAATATTTAAGGAGTCAGATTAAACAACTCCTTTGTAAGATAAATGTTTTAAAATGAAACATGTATGGAAACAGGTGAATTACCACTACTCAGTTAGCAGGCTCAAGCAAGCTAAAACCCACATGGTAGCAAAAACTAACAGCAGAAATTGTTAACAAGTTAGAAATTATTTACACACACGTTGCTGTAGGCTACTACTTACTAGTTAACAAAAAAACATGTATGTCATACAAAATATATTCACACCACCCAGCATTGTAATCAAAACCTACCGGAAAGCATGCAGTCCTTGACTCAGACAGTGTAGTAGTGTGGTCTCAATAGCATCTCATTAGTGTGCAAGATCTTGAGAATCAGCTGTACAGGTGATGGAAGAGTGCACTGCACATGTGATGGAAAAATGCACTGTGCACGCAGAGGGTTGCAAATCCATTGAATTGGGGATAGTTTAACCAAAATATGTGTGTATCCCACAAAAAAGGTTCACAGTTATAAGCTAACTTTGATGAATTTAAGCAAAATTTACGGACTTAACTTCCCATTAAAATGTCCAACCTTTTGCAACCCTACTTGGGAGTATGGCTAGACGTTACACTGTCCTTCTCTCAGCACATATCAAAGCTGCAGGCTAAAGTTAAATCTAGACTTTGGTTTCCTCTATTGTAAATCACTCCCCTTTCACCCCAGCTTCCAAACTAACCTTGATTCAGATGACCATCCTACCCATGCTAGATGACGGAGACAAAATGTATAGGATGGCAGGTAAGGGGGCTCTCGAGAGGCTAGATGTTCTTTACCATTCGGCCATCGGATTTGCCACCAATGCTCCTTATAGGACACATTACTGCACTCTATACTCCTCTGTAAACTGGTCATCTCTGTATACCCGTCGCAAGACCCACTGGTTGATGCTTATTTATAAAATACTCTTAGGCGTCACTCCCCCCTATCTGAGACATCTACTGCAGCCCTCATCCTCCACATACAACACCCGTTCTGCCAGTCACATTCTGTTAAATGTCCCCAAAGCACACACATCCCTGGGGTCACTTGTCTTTTCAGTTCGCTGCAGCTAGCGACTGGAACGAGCTGCAACAATCACTCAAACTGGACAGTTTCATATCCAGCTCTTCATTCAAAGACTCAATCATGGACACTCTTACTGACAGTTGTGGCTGCTTTGCGTGATGTATTGTTGTCTCTACCTTGCCCTTTGTGTGTGTCTTGCCCTTTGTGTGTGTTAAGGTTTAAGGCTTCCGATGAAGGAGAGGCGGACCAAAATGCAGCGTGGTTATTTCGATACATGTTTCATAAAAGATAAACGTGAACAATACAAAACAATAAACCCCACTTCAACAAAGTCTTAGTCCGCTTTATACGCGTCCTTAGATATGCAACCCTCGCCGCCGACCTTGGCCTAGTAACCCTCACCAAGGACCCCACTGGACTGAGGGGCAGCTCCGGACTGAGGGACAGCTCGGGACTGAGGGACAGCTCGCGACTGAGGGGTAGCTCGGACTGAGGGGTAGCTCGGGACTGAGGGGAAGCTCGGGACTGAGGGGAAGCTGTGCCCAATAATGTTTGTACCATGTTTTGTTCTGCTACCTTGCTGTGCTGTCATGTGTTGCTGCCTTGCTATGCTGTTGTCTTAGGTCTCTCTTTATGTAGTGTTGTGTTGTCTCTTGTTGTCATGATGTAAATAAGTATTTGTTCTTAACTGACTCGCCTAGTTAAATAAAGGTTAAATAAATGAAATAAATATTGCACAGTGTGAAATGTCTCTCATAAAATAGCAATGTCATCAATAAGGGCTTTTTATTTTTCAATGCCGCTTTCTGCGTCTGTCATGGTCAGGGAAAAAACCTCCGCCTATTTCTGAAGCTAAAGGATAGACGGGTCAAATGAACTGCTAGTATTGTTTTGGACGGGGTGAGTCACAGAGAGATGTGTCAAGAACATCTACCCTGTCATCTCCAAATCACTAAAACCAGGGTCATGTTCAGTAAAGGCGCAAAACATAAAAAACATTCATGCTGCTGTTTTGCCCGTGGCTATGGAGCCCTGACCTGTTCACCGGATGTGCCTCTCTCTCTCTCTAAAAGCCAACTGACATTTATTCCTGAGGTGCTGACCCGTTGCACCCACTGTGATTATTATTTGACCGTGCTGGTCATCTATGAACGTTTGAAAATCTCGAAGAACGATTGGGCCTTATTTGTCATGTATTCTTATAATCTCCACCCGGCACAGCCAGAAGAGGACTGGCCACCCCTCAGTGCCTAGTTCCTC
Organism: Oncorhynchus keta; assembly: GCF_023373465.1. Taxonomy (NCBI): domain Eukaryota; kingdom Metazoa; phylum Chordata; class Actinopteri; order Salmoniformes; family Salmonidae; genus Oncorhynchus; species Oncorhynchus keta. The sequence continues at coordinate 1,166,583 of NC_068425.1, forward strand.
TCTAGGTTTCTTCCTAGGTTCCTGCATGTCTAGAGAGTTTTTCCGAGCCACCGTGCTTCTACATCGGCATTACTTGCTCTTTGGGGTTTTAGGCTGGGTTTCTGTATAAGCACTTTGTGACATCTGCTGATGTAAAAAAGGCTTTATAAATAAATGTGATTTAGAAACATGAAAATTAGCATTATTTTTGTGACACGTTCATGTATTAGCATATCTCCTCCATTTCAAAGCGTTTTGTCCCATGTCGTGCCAACTGAACCAGACCCTGCTCTCCTCTCTATATACAGAAAGCAGAAAATGAACAGAAACTAACACAGCTGCCTGGCCTGCCAGCCTTCCTTCCAAGGGCTCTCTCTGCAGCCTGCAGGGATTTATAAAGCCTTGCACAATGGGCCGGCCGGGCTGCAGTCTTACGACTGTAATCCCCCGACTGCAGCGAGGCCCTGCTTGCTGCTAGAGATATGCTCTACCATCGCCTGGCTGACCTCAAATAACAGGATCCGGGAACATGGGGAGGCAAACCTGCCAAAGTTAGGGACAGGGACATATGTCCATTTGCTCACCCAGTACGTCCCTAAAAATGCTCCTGTTATAAGTCTATGGCAGCCCTATTCATGGAGCCTGTCCATTGCCATTTTCCTACAAATGCCCGGCGTTGCCCCCTGACTAGAGGTCGACCGATTAATCGGAATGGCCGATTAATTAGGGCCGATTTCAAGTTTTCATAACAATCGGAAATCGGTATTTTTGTGCGCCGATTTCGGATTATTACAATTTTTTATTTAAAAAAGAAATAAAATGAAATACCTTTTATTTAACTAGGCAAGTCAGTTAAGAACACATTATTATTTTAAATGACTAGGAACTGTGGGTTAACTGCCTTTTTCAGGGGCAGAACGACAGATTTTCACCTTGTCAGCTCAGGGGTTTCAATCTTGTTAACTAGTCACAGTTAACTAGTCCAACGCTCTAACCATTGCACTCCACGAGTAGCCTGCCTGTTACACGAATGCAGTAGAAGCTAAGGTAAATTGCTAGCTAGCATTGAACTTATCCAAAAAAACAATCAATCATAATCACTAGTTATAACTACTAATCCAGTTTAGCAGGCAATATTAACCAGGTGAAATTGTGTCATTTCTCTTGCGTTCATTGCACGCATAGTCAGGGTATATGCAACAGTTTGGGCTGCCTGGCTCATTGCGAACTAATTTGCCAGGATTTTACACAATTATGACATACATTGAAGGTTGTGCAATGTAACAAGAACATTTATACTTAGGGATGCCACCCGTTAGATAAAATACCGAACGGTTCCGTATTTCATTAAAATAATAAACGTTTTGTTATTCGAAATGATTATTTCCGGATTCGATCATATTAATGACCAAAGGCTCGTATTTCTGTGTGTTATTATGTTATAATTAAGTCTGATTTGATAGAGCAGTCTAACTGAGCAGCAGCAGGCCCGTAATCATTCATTCAAACAGCACTTTTGTGCGTTTTGCCAGCAGCTCTTCGCAAGCACAGCGCTGTTTATGACTTCAAGCCTATCAGCCTAATGGCTGGTGTAACCAATGTGAAATGGCTAGCTAGTTAGCTGGGTGTGCGCTAATACTGTTTCAAACGTCACTCACTTTGGAGTAGTTATTCCCCTCGTGCTGCAAGGGCCGCAGCTTTTGTGGAGCGATGGGTAACGATGCTTCGAGTTTGGCTGTTGTCTATGTGTTCCTGGTTCGAGCCCAGGTAGGGGCAAGAAGGGGGACGGAAGCTATTCTGTTACACTGGCAATAGTATAGTGCCTATAAGAACATACAATGGTCAAAGGTAGATGAAATACAAACGGTATAAAGAGAAATAGTCCTATAAATACCATATTAACTACAACCTAAAACCTCTTACCTTGGAATATTGAAGTCTCATGTTAAAAGGAACCACCAACATTCATATGTTCTCATGTTCTGAGCAAGGAACTTAAACGTTAGCTTTTTTACATGGCACATATTTTACATGGCACACATTTTTACATGGCACATATTACTTTCTTCTCCAACACTTTGTTTTTGCATTATTTAAACCAAATTGAACATGTTTCATTATTTATTTGAGGCTAAATTGATTTTACAGCCCTTTCAAGCTTAACATCCTTATCATTTATCGCCCTCCAGGTTCCCTCGGAGAGTTCATCAATGAGCTTGATACCTTGATAAGCTCCTTTCCTGAGGACGGCTCACCTCTCACAGTGCTGGGCGACTTTAACCTCCCCACATCTACCTTTGACTCATTCCTCTCTGCCTCCTTCTTTCCACTCCTCTCCTCTTTTGACCTCACCCTCTCACCTTCCCCCCCTACTCACAAGGCAGGCAATACGCTCGACCTCATCTTTACGAGATGCTGTTCTTCCACTAACCTCATTGCAACTCCCCTCCAAGTCTCCGACCACTACCTTGTATCCTTTTCCCTCTCGCTCTCATCTAACACCTCCCACACTGCCCCTACTCGGATGGTATCGCGCCGTCCCAACCTTCGCTCTCTCTCCCCCGCTACTCTCTCCTCTTCCATCCTATCATCTCTTCCCTCTGCTCAAACCTTCTCCAACCTATCTCCTGATTCTGCCTCCTCAACCCTCCTCTCCTCCCTTTCTGCATCCTTTGACTCTCTATGTCCCCTATCCTCCAGGCCGGCTCGGTCCTCCCCTCCCGCCCCGTGGCTCGACGACTCATTGCGAGCTCACAGAACAGGGCTCCGGGCAGCCGAGCGGAAATGGAGGAAAACTCGCCTCCCTGCGGACCTGGCATCCTTTCACTCCCTCCTCTCTACATTTTCCTCCTCTGTCTCTGCTGCTAAAGCCATTTTCTACCACTCTAAATTCCAAGCATCTGCCTCTAACCCTAGGAAGCTCTTTGCCACCTTCTCCTCCCTCCTGAATCCTCCCCCCCCTCCTCCCTCTCTGCAGATGACTTCGTCAACCATTTTGAAAAGAAGGTCGACGACATCCGATCCTCGTTTGCTAAGTCAAACGGCACCGCTGGTTCTGCTCACACTGCCCTACCCTGTGCTCTGACCTCTTTCTCCCCTCTCTCTCCAGATGAAATCTCGCGTCTTGTGACGGCCGGCCGCCCAACAACCTGCCCGCTTGACCCTATCCCCTCCTCTCTTCTCCAGACCATTTCCGGAGACCTTCTCCCTTACCTCACCTCGCTCATCAACTCATCCCTGACCGCTGGCTACGTCCCCTCCGTCTTCAAGAGAGCGAGAGTTGCACCCCTTCTGAAAAAACCTACACTCGATCCCTCCGATGTCAACAACTACAGACCAGTATCCCTTCTTTCTTTTCTCTCCAAAACTCTTGAACGTGCCGTCCTTGGCCAGCTCTCCCGCTATCTCTCTCTGAATGACCTTCTTGATCCTAATCAGTCAGGTTTCAAGACTAGTCATTCAACTGAGACTGCTCTTCTCTGTATCACGGAGGCGCTCCGCACCGCTAAAGCTAACTCTCTCTCCTCTGCTCTCATCCTTCTAGACCTATCGGCTGCCTTCGATACTGTGAACCATCAGATCCTCCTCTCCACCCTCTCCGAGTTGGGCATCTCTGGCGCGGCCCACACTTGGATTGCGTCCTACCTGACAGGTCGCTCCTACCAGGTGGCATGGCGAGAATCTGTCTCCTCACCACGCGCTCTCACCACTGGTGTCCCCCAGGGCTCTGTTCTAGGCCCTCTCCTATTCTCGCTATACACCAAGTCACTTGGCTCTGTCATAACCTCACATGGTCTCTCCTATCATTGCTATGCAGACGACACACAATTAATCTTCTCCTTTCCCCCTTCTGATGACCAGGTGGCGAATCACATCTCTGCATGTCTGGCAGACATATCAGTGTGGATGACAGATCACCACCTCAAGCTGAACCTCGGCAAGACGGAGCTGCTCTTCCTCCCGGGGAAGGACTGCCCGTTCCATGATCTCGCCATCACGGTTGACAACTCCATTGTGTCCTCCTCCCAGAGCGCTAAGAACCTTGGCGTGATCCTGGACAACACCCTGTCGTTCTCAACTAACATCAAGGCGGTGGCCCGTTCCTGTAGGTTCATGCTCTACAACATCCGCAGAGTACGACCCTGCCTCACACAGGAAGCGGCGCAGGTCCTAATCCAGGCACTTGTCATCTCCCGTCTGGATTACTGCAACTCGCTGTTGGCTGGGCTCCCTGCCTGTGCCATTAAACCCCTACAACTCATCCAGAACGCCGCAGCCCGTCTGGTGTTCAACCTTCCCAAGTTCTCTCACGTCACCCCGCTCCTCCGCTCTCTCCACTGGCTTCCAGTTGAAGCTCGCATCCGCTACAAGACCATGGTGCTTGCCTACGGAGCTGTGAGGGGAACGGCACCTCAGTACCTCCAGGCTCTGATCAGGCCCTACACCCAAACAAGGGCACTGCGTTCATCCACCTCTGGCCTGCTCGCCTCCCTACCACTGAGGAAGTACAGTTCCCGCTCAGCCCAGTCAAAACTGTTCGCTGCTCTGGCCCCCAATGGTGGAACAAACTCCTCGCGATGCCAGGACAGCGGAGTCAATCACCACCTTCCGGAGACACCTGAAACCCCACCTCTTTAAGGAATACCTAGGATAGGATAAGTAATCCTTCTCACCCCCCTTTAAGATTTAGATGCACTATTGTAAAGTGACTGTTCTACTGGATGTCATAAGGTGAATGCACCAATTTGTAAGTCGCTCTGGATAAGAGCGTCTGCTAAATGACTTAAATGTAAATGTAAACATTGATGTTTCATATTAAGCTAAAATAAGTGTTAATTCAGTATTGCTGTAATTGTCATTATTACAAAAGCATTTTTTAAATCGTCCGATTAATCGGTATCGGCCTTTTTGGTCCTCCAATAATCGGTATTGGCGTTGAAAAATCATAATCGCTCGACCTCTACCCCTGACCTCAACGAATAGACAACCCCACCCCATCTCACCTCATCTCCTTATTCCCTACATAGTGCTCAACTTTTGACCGGGGCCCATGGTGCACTATAGGGAACCGGGAACATGGGTCCCATTTGGGACACAACTCCATTCTCACCAGTTGACCAAAGCAAGGCAACATCATGAGAAAACAATAGCATCATGCTGTAGTCTGGCTTCACACACACACACACACACACACCCCACCCCGCCTTGCCACACTATACTATTACACCCCGGGCAACTGTCCTGCTGACCCTCCTGCCCTTCAAACGCCCTCCCCAGGACACGGCTTGCCCCTGTGCACCCCTCCTCCCCAGCCAGACCCAGCAACCCAGCCAGCTCTCAGCAGCATCCACAGCTAGATGCAGCCAAAACAATAACAGGTCCTCTTATTAAAAGGCCCTCTTATCAAAATAAATGAATTGAAGCGCCGCGCAGTGGGATGCATTTATATTCTGTGCATTTATATTCTGATAGAACATACTGTATTTCAATCAATAAATCAAATTGTATATTGTTCTTTCAAAACAACATTTGTCACAAAGTGCTTTATAGCATATAGCATATTGGGATCAACATGTTGAGGTCTCAAACTATCAGGAATCAAACAATAAACATTCATGGTCCTTTGAACATATTTATCTACATTTCAGCCTTAGAGTGACGGTGGTTGTCAATTACACTCCTTTGTGGATACAATGGAGACTCAGGGAGGAATCATAGAACGTGATGTTGCCTTTATTTATCAGTGGGTCTATCTAAATCTGGGTCCAAAATGGTACCCTATCCTCTATATAGTGCACTATATTTGCCTACCTATGGGCCCTGGTCAAAACTAGTGCACTATAAAGTAGAGGTCGACCGATTAATCGGAATGGCCGATTAATTAGGGCCGATTTCAAGTTTTCATAACAATCGGAAATCTGTATTTTTTTTTTTACACCTTTATTTAATCTTTATTTAACCAGGCAAGTCAGTTATGAAACACATTCTTATTTTCAATGACGGCCTAGGAACGGTGGGTTAACTGCCTCGTTCAGGGGCAGAACGACAGATTTTTACCTTGTCAGCTCGGGGGAATCAATCTTGCAACCTTACAGTTAACTAGTCCAACGCCCTAACCACCTGCCTCTCATTGCACTCCACGGGGAGACTGCCTGTTACGCGAATGCAGTAAAGCCAAGGAAAGATGCTAGCTAGCATTAAACTTATCTTATAAAAAACAATCAATAAATCAATCATAATCACTAGTTAACTACACATGGTTGTGTCCTGCGCTGCATATAACCGATGCGGTGCGTATCGTTGCTCCCATGTGTACATAACCATAAACTTCAATGCGTTATATTTTTAAACCTGCATATTTAGCTAAAAGAAATCCAGGTTAGCAGGTAATATTAACCAGGTGACATTGTGTCACTTCTTTTGCATTCATTGCACGCAGAGTCAGTGTATATGCAACAGTTTGGGCCTCCTAATTTGCCAGAATTTTACGTAATTATGACATAACATTGAAGGTTGTGCAATGTAACAGGAATATTTAGACTTATGGATGCCACCCGTTAGATAAAATACGGAACGGTTCCGTATTTCACTGAAAGAATAAACGTCTTGTTTTCGAGATGATAGTTTCCAGATTCGACCATATTAATGACCTAAAGGCTCGTATTTCTGTGTGTTATCATGTTATAACTAAGTCTATGATTTGAGAGCAGTCTGACTGAGTGGTGGTAGGCAGCAGCAGGCTCGTAAGCATTCATTCAAATAGCACTGTCGTGCGTTTGCCAGCAGCTGTTTATGACTTCAAGCCGATCAACTCCCGAGGTTAGGCTCGTGTAACCGATGTGAAATTGCTAGCTAGTTAGCGGGGTGCACACTAATAGCGTTTCAAACGTCACAAGATCTGAGGCTAAATTGATTTTATTGATGTATTATATTAAGTTCAAATATGTGTTAATTCAGTATTGTTGTAATTGTCATTATTACAAATTTAAACATTTAAAAACAGCAGATTAATCGGTATCGTTTTTTTTTGGTCCTCCAATAATCGGTATCGCCATTGAAAAATCATAATCGGTCGACCTCTACTAGGGAATAGGGCGCCATTTGGGTCTGTCTAAAGGCCTTGTAATCTGAGCCTTGACAATCACTCCCAAAGGAAACACATGGCACAGGGAGGAGATTCCAGCCAGGGTGTGGGCTGTTGTTGTTTTTTCTCTAGACTTGGGAAGATGTTCCCTCTGTATCTCTGTATCTCTCACCATCTCTGTCTCTCATTCTTTCACTCTGTCTGCCTCTTTCTCTCTCTCTCTGGGAAGATGTTCTCTCTCTCCCTCCCTTTGTATTTCTCCATCTCGGTCTTGTTCTTTCGCTCTTTGTCTTACCTTTCTCTAACTCCCTCTGTTTCTCCTCTCTATCCCTGTTTTATGGCATGTATTCCTGTTCATATTCCATCTGTCGCTCTCATCCTCTCTTCTCTGTATCACTCTCTCTCTCATCCCCTCTCTCTCTCCTCTGTATTGCTCCTTCTCTCTCCATCTCTCGCTCTCTGTCATAAGCACAAAATCAGGTTACAGTGCCAATCTCCCTCGGTGTACAATTGATTTCCCATAATGCACCCTGCCCCACCCCCCCACAACGCACCACGCCACTGTCTCAGGCAGTGCCTTAAAGCCAATCCCTGGGTCGCATCTAAAACATTTATGTTCGAAATAGCATCTGCGCACTGATATGTTCGGTGCTGTATTCAAAGTTCTAATCCACCACAGCAAATATAGTGTGTTATGGTCTCGTTGAAAATGGAGCTCTTGGTCTGTTCTGAAGGTTATAACTGTGACCTCAACTCTTACCCTTATAACATTGTACAGGTAATGTAATGTGAGTATTACTGTTACTTTAGTGTATAGCACACTATTCTGCAGTTCATCATGAAGTCTCTAATCATATAATACAGTACAAGTTACTCCAAAGGGCTTTCACTATATCTTTACAGGTTGTCAATATCATTATTCATTTTGGTTGTATCAAGCACTATTTCATCCAAATACTTATACACTTATATACTTATAAATACAAATACTACATATTTTCTGACCGATACACTTACTAATTCTTACACATGCTATTTTTGTGTCACTTGCTTCAAAAAGCATATAAACAAATCCTCTTTACACTGTCATGATAATCTATTTCAAATGTACGCATTTAATCATGTTCTCTTCTCCTAAATGTAGCAAAAAATGAGACAGAGAAAACCCGTGTCCCAAATGGCACCATATTCCCCATATAGCCCCATGGGCCCGAGTAAAAAGTAGTGCACTAGGCTGGGAATAGGGTGCTGTTTGGGACCTTACAATGACTGTACACACATCTATGACTAAGCATCATGTGGCATTGGACCTTTATTTGGGGTAAAACCCTGCACAGCTGTCTGCTTATACTGTACTAGAATGTGTCTAGGATAACACCAGCAACAGTCATCAAAATTGTTAAAAGGTTTTAAAAACAATTCTTATAAAACAGTTGGACAATGGATGAAGATACTCCAAACATTTTGAATTTATAGCACATAAAACATTTGACATGAATGGACAAATAGTTCAAGGATTTTGGTGGGAATTCAGGTATTAAATGTATTGTCAAATGTAACTTTTTTCTTAGAATGCACTCATATATAAATGGTCTAATGCTATCAGGTATTTATTTCATTTTGTGTTTAAAATAAAGATAATTATATGCACCTCATTTCCATGAATGTACATACAGAGCCTTCGGAAAGTATTCAGACCCCTTGACTTTTCCACATTTGTTACGTTACAGCCTTATTCTAAAATGTGTTAAATAATAAAAATCCTCAGCAGTCTACACACACCCCATAAAGACAAAGCATAAACAGGTTTTTGTAAATGTTTGCAAATGTATAAAAATAAAAGGAATACCTTATTTACATAAGTATTCAGACCTTTTGCTATGAGACTTGAAATTGAGCTCATGTGCATCCTGTTTCAATTGATAATCCTTGAGATGTTATTACAACTTGGAGTTTACTTATGGTAAATGAAATTGATTGGACATGATTTGAAAAGACACACACCTGTCAATATAAGGGCCCACAGTTGAGAGTGCATGTCAGAGCAAAAACCAAGCCATGAGGTCGAAGGAATTGTCCGTAGAGTTCCGAGACAGGGTTGTGTCGAGGCACAGATCTGAGGAAGAGTACCAAAAAAATGTCTGCAGCATTGATGGTCCCCAAGAACAGAGTGGCCTCCATAATTCTTAAAAGGAAGAAGTTTGGAACCACCAATTCTCTTCTTGGTCGCTCGGGCCAAACAGCAATCGGGGTAGAAAGGTCTTGGTCAGGGAGGTAACCAAGAAACCAATGGTAACTCTGACAGAGCTCTAGAGTTCCTCCGTGGAGATGAGAGAACCTTCCAGAATAACAACTATCTCTGCAGCACTCCACCAATCAGGCCTTTATGGTCGAATGACCAGACGTAAGCCACTTGTCAGTAAAAGGCACATGACATCCCACTTTGAGTTTTCGAAAGGCACCTAAAGACTCTCAGACCATGAGAAACAAGATTCTCGATTCTGATGAAACCAAGATGGAACTCTGCCTGAATGCCAAGCATCACATCTGGAGGAAACCAGGCACCATTCCTACGGTGAAGCATGGTGGTGGCAGCATCATGCTGTGGGAGGTTTTTCAGCGGCAGAGACTGGGAGACTAGTCAGGATCGACGCAAAGATGAATGGAGCAAAGTACAGAGAGATCCTTGATGAAGACCTGCTCCAGAGTGCTCAGGACAGACTGTTTAACACTATTTGACGTGTCAAATAAGCTTGTTGACCAATCAGGACCTGAATATGACTGCATGTCACATAATAATGTAACCCGTTGATACATTTTATACGTAATTATTACACATGGATTTCACTACCAATCGTATTTCATATGTCACACACGATTCATCGATACGTATGCTATGATGCTGGTAAAGTTGTCTCGCGCACCTACAGTGCTGGTCATCAAAAAAGCTAATGGATGCAAACAATGTTCTTCCCCAAAAACATAGCAAAACAACATAATCTGTTTCAGTAGCTATAGTTAGCTAACTATATAGCTAGGTGTCATCATCTAAAATTACCCTAATTTATAAGACAGTTCTATTTTGATTAATGGTGGTCGGACTCATCTATGTGAAGCTAGCCATAGGTTGTTATTCTGGCACCACACGGCCAGGTCTCTGACCTCCTCCATATAGGCTGTCTCGTCTGTGATCAGGCCTACCACTGTTGTGTCGTCTGCAAACTTAATGATGGTGTTGGAGTCGTGCCTGGCCGTGCAGTCGTGGGTGAACAGGGAGTACAGAGCAAGCACCCCTGTGGGGCTCCAGTGTTGAGGATCAGCGTGGCAGATGTGTTGCTACCTACCCTCACCACCTGGGGGTGGCCCCGTCAGTAAGTCCAGGATCCAGTTGCAGAGGGAAGTGTTTAGTCCCAGGATCCTTAGCTTAGTGATGAGTTTTGAGGGTACATGGTGTTGAACGCTGAGCTGTCGTCAATGAATAGCATTCTCACATAGGTGTTTCTTTTGTCCAGGTGGGAAAGGGCAGTGAGGAGTGCAATAGAGATTGCATCATCTGTGGATCTGTTTGGGCGGTATGCAAATTGGAGTGGGTTTCTGGGATAATGATGTTGATGTGAGCCATTACCAACCTTTCAAAGCACTTCATGGCTACGGACGTGAGTGCTACGGGTCTGTAGTCATTTAGGCAGGTTGTCTTAGTGTTCTTGGTCACAGGGACTATGGTGGACTGCTTGAAACATGTTGGTATTACAGACTCAATCAGGGACATGTTGAAAATGTCAGTGAAGACACAGTGAAGACACCTGCCAGTTGGTCAGCACATGCCCGGAGCACATGTCCTGGTAATCCCTCTGGCCCCGCGGCCTTGTGAACGTTGACCTGTTTAAAGGTCTTGCTCACATCGGCTATGGAGAGCATTATCACAGTTGTCCGGAACCGCTGGTGCTCTCATGCATGCTTCAGTGTTGCTTGCCTCGAAGCCTGTATAAAAGGCATTGAGCCCGTCTGGTAGGCTCGCGTCACTGGGCAGCTTGTGGCTGGGTTTCCCGTTGTAGTCCGTAATAGTTTACAAGACAACTTGTAATTGTGAAAAGTCCAGTTTCATTTCAGGCATATTGTTGTCAATTAAAAGGCTGTGCCAAATACAATTATTTTATTGAATCAAATGGAATGAAATATGGTACATTCACGTCAGCATCATAACACCCCAGCTTTGCAGGAATCCTTCAGCAAACACACAAGCACACTGAACTGATCACCAACTTGGCCCAGGCACAATGCAGGCACTAGGCTATTCAAAGGCCCCTATCCTCATTGAACCACCACTGATGCTGCTACATAGATAAGCCTTTCCACTGTCTCTGATCTGCTGTGTTTATATGGATGGGCCATTAGTCCAGATATGAGTACATAGACTGACCAGGTGAATACAGGTGAAAGCTATAATCCTTTACTGATGTGACTTGCTAAATCCACTTCAATCAATATCGATGAAGAGGAGGAGACAGGTTAAAGAAGGATTTTTAACCCTTAAGACAATTGAGACATGGATTGTGTATATGTACAGTCGTGGCCAAAAGTTTTGAGAATGACACAAATATTAATTTCCACAAAGTTTGCTGCTTCAGCGTCTTTAGATATTTTTGTCAGATGTTACTATGGAATACTGAAGTATAATTACAAGCATTTCATAAGTGTCAAAGGCTTTTATTGACAATTACATTAACTTGATGCAAAGAGTCAATATTTGCAGTGTTGACCCTTCTTTTTCAAGACCTCTGCAATCCGCCCTGGCATGCTGTCAATTAACTTCTGGGTCACATCCTGACTGATGGTCCAATCAATGCTTGGAGTTTGTCAGAATTTGTGGGTTTTTGTTTGTCCACCTGCCTCTTTAGGATTGACCACAAGTTCTCAATGGGATTAAGGTCTGGGGAGTTTCCTGGCCATGGACCCAAAATATTGATTTTTTTTGTTCCCCGAGCCACTTAGTTATCCCTTTTGCCTTATGGCAAGTTGCTCCATCATGCTGAAAAAGGCATTGTTGGTCACCAAACTGTTCCTGGATGGTTGGGAGAAGTTGCACTCGGAAGATGTGTTGGTACCATTCTTTATTCATGGCTGTGTTCTCGGGCAAAATTGTTCGTGAGCCCACTCCCTTGGCTGAGAAGCAACCCCACACATGAATGGTCTCAGGATGCTTTACTGTTGACATGACACAGGACTGATGGTAGCGCTCACCTTGTCTTCTCCGGACAAGTTTTTCCCGGATGCTCCAAACAATCGGAAAGGGGACCCATCAGAAAAAATGACGTTACCCCAGTCCTCAGCAGTCCAATCTCTGATCCTTTTGCAGAATATTAGTCTGTCCCTGATGTTTTTCCTGGAGAGAATTGGCTTCTTTGCTGCCCTTCTTGACACCAGGCCATCCTCCAAAAGTCTTCACCTCACTGTGCGTGCAGATGCACTCACACCTGCCTGCTGCCATTCCTGAGCAAGCTCTGTACTGCTGGTGCCCCGATCCCGCAGCTGAATCAACTTTAGGAGACGGTCCTGGCACTTGCTGGACTTTCTTGGGTGCCCTGAAGTCTTCTTCACAATAATTGAACCACTCTCCTTGAAGTTCTTGATGATAAATTGATTATTTAGGTGCAATCTTACTGGCAGCAATATCCTTGCCTGTGAAGCCCTTTTTGTGCAAAGCAATAATGACGGCACGTGTTTCCTCGCAGGTAACCATGGATGACAGAGGAAGAACAATGATTCCAAGCAACACCCTCCTTTTGATGGGTCCAGTCTGTTATTCGAACTCAATCAGCATGACAGAGTGATCTCCAGCCTTGTCCTCGTCAACACTCACACTTGTGTTAACGAGAGAATCACTGTCATGATGTCAGCTGGTCCTTTTGTGGCAGGGCTGAAATGCAGTGGAAATGCTTTTTGGAGATTCAGTTCATTTGCATGGCAAAGAGGGACTTTGCAATTAATTGCAATTCATCTGATCACTCTTCATAACATTCTGGTGTATGTGCAACAGACTTTGTGAAAATTTATATTTGTGTCATTCTCAAAACTTTTGGCCACGACTCTATATGTGCCATTCAGAGCATGGGCAAGACAAAATAGTTCAGTTCCTTTGAATGGGGTATGGTAGAAGGTGCCAGGCGCACCGGTTTGTGTCAAGAACTGCAATGCTACTGTGTTTTTCACGCTCAACAGTTTCCCGTGTGTATCAAGAATAAAAAGAAACACAAAGCGCATCCAGACAACTTGACACACAACTGTGGAAAGCAATAGTCAACATGGGCCAGCATCCCTATGGAATGCTTTCAACACCTTGTATAGTCAATGCCTGACAAATTGAGGCTGTTCTGGAGGTAAAGGGGGGGGGGCTGTGCAACTCAATATTAGGAAGTCGTTCCTAATGTTTGGTATACTCAGTGTATATTACATTTGGCCCTATCAGCTCTGGTCAAAAGTAGTGCACAATATAGGGATTTTTTTGCCATTTGAGACATATCCCTTGTTATATGGGCCTGGCCAATTAGGCCTAGAAATAAATGGCCTACAGAAGGAATGTGATGGGATGTGGGTGTAGCTTATAATGGCTAGGTTTAGGGTTTCATTTTGGTAAAATGGGTATACAGTGGCAATGACAACTGAACTGCTATTGAAAGTGAATGTATGTGCAGTGAATATTAGTCATAGATATGGCTAGTGATGAAGACACTGGTAATTTATAAACAAAACAGCCATGGACGGAGTAACCCTCACCTCCTCTGCCTGCTTGCGCAGCGCTTTCTCGCGCTCGTACTGGGTGATGAGCTGCTCGTTGTCCTCCTTCAGCAGCTCGAGCTCCACCTCGTGCTCCTGGTTCTCCGTTAAAACCGAATCCAGATTCTCCAGAACGTTCACCACCAGCGGCATTAGCTCCTTGACCACTTCCTCATCGTAGCTGCTGATGAGGCGCTCGAACTCCCGATAGATGCTGTTGGCCAGGCCCGAGACCCGCTCCGACATAACCGAAACTGAGCCATAGTCGTCCTGATAGACAACCTCGTCGATTTCCATCATCTTGGCAAAATGAGGTCTGGGTCCGATTCCAGATGTGAGATGATGTTGATTAGATAGGCCTACAGTTATAAAACACGCTTACCAAGATGAAAGGGAAAATACTACTCATTGAAATTATAATCCGTTCTGATTAATCATCAATAAATATTTCCTGTGTCATTCCATATTCCGAACGATTTCAAAGATTGTTATCATTTGGGTGGTATTTTTTGCAGTTAGGATTTATAACCTTGAACTACTAAACTGTATTGAGACATTTTTATTCACAATAAAAAAGATATAGGCTATTTACAAGGGGATAGAGAGACCGCCCTCCCGAGCCGACCACCACTGCTGCTGCTGCACCGCAGCCTCGAGGACGGAACGACGCACCCTGCTACTGCCTTCCTCGCGACAGCAACATCCAATTCCGGTAGCAGTCGGTTCAGTCCTTACCGACCTGTGTATCCGCCGTAGTTGAATACATAATGAATGAGAAATAAGTCCTCAACAATACACCTGCCGCTCAGCAGCCGGAGGCATGGACCCCAGCCATTACTGGGAGGATTCGAAATCCGTTGGGGAAAAAAATATATATATATAAATAGGTAAAATGAAGAGGATAACGGCGTTCCCTTGTGCTGCCAACACCCAAGCCGCCGCTTAAATCATATTTGATCCGTTTTTTTTTCTACCGATGTTGTTCTCGGTGAAGGACGATGCTGTTTCGGAGTCGGTGGCGCTGTGGACAATTATTCTGACAGCAGCACAAACTATAACGTCACTTTCGTATGCTATTAGTGAGACCTTCTAAATAAAAGCCCGCATTTCAATACATTTCAATGTGGATAACTCATTCAAATTATATTCAACTTGAATCAATGGACATTTTTATTCTGCCAACAAGAAAATGCAATAAGTAATTTCTAAAAAGAAACAAATATGGTGAAAAAAATAACAATTAAGACAAAAGAATGAGAGAAAAAAATACAATGTTGACACTGGTATGTTGAGAATATTGGACTGTAGAGATACTTGTGTTACATTTACATTTAAGTAATATATAATAATAATAATATATGCCATTTAGCAGACGCTTTTATCCAAAGCGACTTACAGTCATGTGTGCATACATTCTACGTATGGGTGGTCCCGGGGATCGAACCCACTACGCTGGCGTTACAAGCGCCATGCTCTACCAACTGAGCTACAGAAGTCATTTAGCAGACGCTCTTATCCAGAGCGACTTACAAATTGGTGCATTCACCTTATGACATCCAGTGGAACAGCCACTTTACAATAGTGCATCTAAATCTTTTAAGGGGGGTTGAGAAGGATTACTTTATCCTATCCTAGGTATTCCTTAAAGAATTAGGTAGAAAAGTTCTCATGTACCATGTATTGCATTGCAGTGAATGGAGTGGGTGGAGTAAGGAGTCACCAGTACTCAGCATTAAACCAATTGTCCAGCACAAGAGACCCATTTCGTTTTGGCAGACTCGATTGAGTAATTCGAATAACATGTATCTGTGTTTTATGAAAGGTGTATTTCTTTAAATATAGACTACACAATAGCTTTCAACATAACAGTATGTGTAAACTTTAAAAAATAAAGGCTGGTTAAATATGTAAAATGGTCGATGTATTTTTTCAAAGGTGGTTGCAAAAGCTGTGAAAAACTGCACAGCGTTTAAAAAAAAATCGATATTCCCAAAGTTTAGTGTTCCTTTGCAGGGAGACTCTTATAAAACTTTGAAAAAAATCCGGATCATCTGCCAGCATAATATCCTGCTGCTAGGAGAACGGTAATCGGCTCGGAACTCCCTGGCTGTAGATGGATGGAGGTGCCAGCTGACCAATTCTGGCTGACGTCATGCTGTTTACTCTGCAGTTATATTTTTGGACAATTTTTACTTTTGCTCCCATACATTTTCCCAAACACCAATGAGTACTCGTTACATTTTGAATGCTGAGGCAGGACAGAAATTGTCCAATTCATGCACCTATCAATATAACGAATTGTCATCCCTACTGCCTTTGATCCTGTGGACTCACTAAACATACTGTGTTTGTAAATGATGTCTGAGTGTTTGAGTTTACCCTTGTCTGTCTGTAAATAAAATAACAAAAAAATAAAATGGTGACATCTAGTTTGCTTAATATAAGGAATTTGATATAGAGCATTTACTTTTACTTTGTACTTTTACTCAAGTATATCTACAGCAGCTTTGATTGGACTGATCATGTCAACATCATACTTTCAAAATAGTAATCATCATGAATCAAGTCGACAATCTCCTTGTCATATGAAGATATATAAATGAAGAGAAATTATAGATAAAATGTATCGGTGTTCATCGGCCATTGGACATAAACATTATACAACAAGTTGGAAATCGCAAATTCAACAATTAATGGTTTGGAAGGAATCAGTGGCTGACTGCAAGCATTGCAAAGCCATCACTAGCCTGCTATTCAGTGGAGTAGGTGTGTGGTCCCAAGTCTGGGTTTAAGAGTCTCTTTTCCAAGCTTAAAAGGATAAACATTTAACATTGGCCATATGGTGTCAATCCAGCATGACTTCTGACAAACTCAAACAACTGGAAACTGAAAAAAACAAGCTCCGACTGGGAAAATACGTTTTCAACTGCCATCCAACACCAAATTGCAAGTCGGGAGCTCCGACCTGAAGGTCACTGATGTCATCATGATTCAACATTGTTTTTTTATGAGTTTCCAGTTGACCTCAAAGCACCATAAATCCAGAGAATGCCAGACTTTGATGACAATGTTTTATGACAAAATTTGCCCACGAAGGAAAGTCATTCCACCTTCCTGTTCAAGTGAGCACAGCACAACAAGGTGAGTCCAAAAATGTATTGTATGCTGTTACATAAATTATGTAATATACCAGGGAGATACGTATACTGTAGCTAAGAAAGTAATACTAAGTGTATGTTGTGTAAGCTAAGTAAGCTGTTAGTAGCCCATGGTCCTCACCCCACTAATTTGGTCCCGTTTCCCCTCCTAATTTCGCCTACTGTTCTGACTTGGTGGTGCACATGTAGCCTGTTTTAGAGAAATGTAATTATTGAATATTGTAAGAGCTTTCATTGTCTGCTTATATGCCCCCTTTATTTATCCTATAGTTTTGACTTGGTGTACAGGGAGAAAACTGTAAGAAAGGCCTGTGTTCTGAATTCTGTCAATGTAATCATTGAATATTGTAAGAGCTTTCGTTGTCTGCTTATATGCCTCCTTTATTTATCATACGGTTCCTACTTGGTGTACAGGGAGAATACTGTAAGAATGGATCATGTTTTGAGTTCTGTCGCTGTACATTTCAAAATTGCTGAACAAATAGTTATATTGACTACGTCCATCCGAGCTTGCTCATTAATATCTTAATTAAATTTACGGATTGCCTCTTATCCGCTCGTCATCCCCTTATGCCATAATTTATACGTCTCAATTGTCAGTAGAATCCACATTTGTTTAAGCAAGTCACCCATATCAGCTATGATTTTTTTAAAGGCAGTAAATGAGTCTGAAAGAACTGTTTCACTGCCGGACAAAGCTCCGATGATAGCCAAGTGTAGCAGGTGTAAGGGGTTGCCGCTGCTGTTGGGACTCTGCTGTTGGGACAGCTTTACAGTGTGTGAGCACCGTTTGTCACTGTTATAGTGCAATTAATGTATTGTTTAGTGTTGTGTTGTGGGTTTGCTGACATGCATCTAAAACATGTTTTATATGATTTACATGCTAAAATCGGCTCTGTCCTACTGGGACATTTTTAAGTTAGGACAGGCGGGAGGCGGGGGCGCTCCAGTACAGTAGGTGGTGTTAATGCTCAATAACGTTGGATGTTAGCCACCGATAAACCCCACAGAAGAAGGGCCGGTGGCGACAATGGCAGCAAGCTAGCCAAACACTGGTAGGCAGTGTCATTAGTTCCCGCCTGTCGGGCACTGTTTTCCCAGAGTTCTGTTAATGACGGCGAGGGCAGGTGTTCGGCAAGCGGGAGTGTGTGATAGCTTAGCCGGCTAGTCCTAAGGAGGACTCTGGTACACAGCAGGCGGGAGACGACAACGTGTGTTAGCGAACTGGCACTGCTGTGCTAGCGGGAGGCAAGGACAACCGGTAGACAGTGTCCTTTGCCCACGCCTGTCAGACACGCTTTACTCCAGTACACAACAGGTGCGAGGCAGGGGACACTGTGTGCTAACTAGCAAGCTAGCACGTGGTGTCGCTAACTAGCAAGCTAGCACACGGTGTCACAGCCTCTGCCTGCTGTGCTACTGGGAGGCGGGGGTGACCGGTCCTTCGCCCACTGCCTGTCGGGAACTGTTTTCCTGCAGTTATGTTAACGACGGGGTGAGGCCAGGTGTTTGGCTGGCAGGAGCGAAAGACACTGTCTACTGGTGTCGCTTCCGCTAGCCAACAAGGAGGACCAGGAGTTGGAACAGATTCAGGGAACAGAACCGAAAACCAGAAAATAATGACATTTTTCAAGAAACATAAGCGGAACCTGGAACAAAAGTGATCAATACTGTTCTGGAATTGAACCAATATTTGAATAACTCCAGGCATTTTTTTCTGCGCGCTAACCAAGGTTGCCAGGTGCACGGTGTACCCTCTGACGCATTGGTGCGGCCTGGTAAAAACTCCCTCATCCTTGCCGATGACAAGCATACCCATAGCAGGTTGTAGCCACCACCATGCTTGAAAATATGAAGAGTGGTACTCAGTGATGTGTTGTTGGATTTGCCCCAAACATAACGCTTTGTATTCAGGACATAAAGTTAATTTCTTTGACACTTTTTTGCAGTTTTACTTTAGTGTCTCATAGAGCCCCACAGTGGAGGTGTCATAATACCCATCACATCTAGGGGTCAAACAAGGAAATGGTTCCAATCATATTCCCATACAGGATTGTAGAAACACTTAAAATAAGGGCTGTGTTTTGTGTAGGCTTACCCTGGCGTGACGTTTTGATAACCATGTATATCTCTCTTGGACAAGGAGACTTTTATCAATATACTCGCCTCCATTTACTCTCAGATTCGAACATTCTAATTCGTATCAAAGTAGACATCATGCAAAACTACAAATCCCTGAAAGCTCCTGCACGTCATCTCCAGCTGACACTTTTACTAACAGGTATTGTGACAATTTTAAATTTGCACAAGACAGTTCACAGAATTTCCTATTTAAAGAAATATAGCCAATTTATTAATGACTACATTTAGCTTACATTAGATAATTAATCCAGAGATTCTTACCTTTGCCTCGATTCGGCAGTCTCGTCTTGGCATTTGTAGTTCTTTATGATTAGCCACATTAGCAGCTAATTAGCATAAAACAAATTGGGGGTAAATACAGTCACCTTGTCCTAGAAATTTACATGGTTATCAAAATGTCAGGGTAAGCCAACACCAAACACAGCCCTTATTTGAAGTGTTTCTAAAATCGCCTATGGGAAAAATCTATGGTTGAAAAACGATTGGAACCATTTCCCTATTTGACCACTAGGTTTAATCGGTATTATGATTCATACTCACAAACTTTTACAAATGCACAATTGAAAGCATCCTGTCGGGCTGTATCGCCGCCTGGTACAGCAACTGCACCGCCCACAACTGCAAGGCTCTCCAGAGGGTGGTGCGGTCTGCCCAACGCATTACCGGTGGCAAACTACCGCCCTCCAGGACACCTACAGCACCCGATGTCACAGGAAGGCCAAAAAGATCATCAAGGACATCAACCACCCGAGCCACTGCCTGTTCACCCCGCTATCATCCAGAAGGCGAGGTCAGTACAGGTGCATCAAAGCTGGGACCGAGACACTGAAAAACAGCTTCCATCTCAAGGACATCAGACTGTTAAACTGCCATCACTAGCACATTAGAGGCTGCTGCCTATAGGCATAGACTAGAAATCACTGGCCACTTTAAGGAATGGAACACTAGTCACTTCAATAATGTCTACATATCTGGCATTACTCATTTCATATGTATATACTGTATTCTATACTATTCTACGGTATCTTAGTCACTTAATACCTTTTACAGATCTTGCATTACTCATTTCATATGTATATATTGTATTCTATACTATTCTGCTGTATCTTAGTCTGTTCCGCTCTGACATTGCCCATCCATATATGTGTATAGTCTTAATGCATTCCTACTTAGATTTGTGTGTATTGGGTATGTGTTGTGTAATCTGTTAGATATTACTTGCTAGATATTACTGCACTGTCGGAGCTAGAAGAACAAGCATTTCACTACACCCACAATAACATCTGCTAATCACATGTATGTGACCAATAAAATTAGATTTGATTTACCGTGGTACTCTATTGCAAATAGAATGCATATTTTTATTCTGTAAAGGCTTCCTTTTCACTCTGTCATTTAGGTTAGTATTGTGGAGTAACTACAATGTTGTTGATCCATTCTCAGTTTTCTCCTTTCACAGCCATTAAACTCCAACTGATTTAAAGTCACCATTGGCCTCATGGAGAAATCCCTGAGCGCTCTCCTTCCTTTCCGGCAACTCAGTTAGGAAAGACGCCTGTATCTTTGTGGTGACTGGTTGTATTGATATCGCATCCAAAGTGTAATTAATAACTTCCCCATGCTCAAAAGGATATTTAATGTCTGCTTTTTGTGAATTCTGTTTGAAATTCACTGCTCAACTGAGGGACCTTACAGATAATCGTATGTGTGGGGTCCAGAAATGACCCCCCTCAATCTACACACAATACCCCATGATGACAAAGTAAAAACAGGTTTTTAGACATTTTTGCAAAAGTAAGTATATATATATATATAAAACAGAAATATCACATTTACATAAGTATTCAGACCCTTTACTCAGTACTTTGTTGAAACACCTTTGGCAGCAATTACAGCCTTGAGTCTTCTTGGGTATGATGCAACAGGCTTGACACACCTGTATTTGGGGAGTTTTTCCCATTCTTCTCTGCAGATCCTCTCAAGCTCTGTCAGGTTGGATGGGAGCATTGCTGCACAGCTATTTTCAGGTCTCTCCAGCGATGTTCAATTGGGTTCAAGTCCTGGCTCTGAATGTCCTTGAGTGGCCTAGCCAGAGACTTGTCCCGAAGCCACTCCTGCGTTGTCTTGGCTGTGTGCTTAGGGTCATTGTCCTGTTGGAAGGTGAACCTTCGCCCCAGTCAGAGGTTCTGAGCGCACTGGAGCAGACTTTCATCAAGGATCTCTCTGTACTTTGCTCCGTTCATCTTTCCCTCGATCCTGACTAGTCTCCCAGTCCCTGCTGCTGAAAAACATCCCCACAGCATGGTGCTGCCACCAACATGCTTCACCGTAGGGATGGTGCCAGGTTTCCTCCAGTCATGACGCTTGGCATTCAGGCCAAAGAGTTCAATCTTGATTTCATCAGACGAGATCATATTTTTTCTCATGACCAGAGTCCTTTAGGGGCTATCATGTGCCTTTTACTGAGGAGTGGCTTCTGTCTGGTCACTCTACCATAAAGGGCTGATTGGTAGAGTGCTGCAGAGATGGTTGTCCTTCTGGAAGGTTCTCCCATCTCTACAGAGGAACTCTGGAGCTCTATCAGAGTGACCATCGGGTTCTTGGTCACCTCCCTGACCAAGGCCCTTCTCCCCCGATTGCTGGGCGGCCAGCTATAGGAAGAGTCTTGGTTGTTCCAAACTTCTTCCATTTAAGAATGTATTTTTTAAAATTTTATTTAACCTTTAACAAGGCAAGTCAGTTAAGAACACTTATTTTATCTTATTTACAATGACAGCCAACCAAAAGGCAAAAGACCTCCTGCTGGGACGGGGGCTGGGATTAAAAATACTAAATAAAAAAAAAACAACATAAATATAGGACAAAACACACATCAAGACAAGGGAGACAACACAACACTACATAAAGAGAGACCTAAGACAACAACATAGCAAGGCAGCAACACATGACAACACAGCATGGTAGCAGAACAAACATGGTACAAACATTATTGGGCACAGAGAACAGCACAAAGGGCAAGAAGGTAGAGACAACAATAGATCACGCAAAGCAGTCACAACTGTCAGTAAGTGTCAATGATTGAGTCTTTGAATGAAGAGATTGAGATAAAACTCTCCAGTTTGAGTGTTTGTTGCAGCTCGTTCCAGTTGCTAGATGCAGTGAACTGATAAGACGAGCGGGTTAGGGTTAACAGGTGTTGTATGTGGAGGATGAGGGCTGCAGTAGATATGAGATAATGATAATGAGATAATGAGGCCTAAGAGGGTTTTTATAAATAAGCATCAACCAGTGGGTCTTGCGACACGTTTACAGAGATGAGCAGCTTACAGAGGAGTATAGAGTGCAGTGATGTGTCCATAATTCTTTCTTCAGGCAAGGGCCCTTTTTTCTCAATTTCCGTCTGACTGACATGCCCAAAGTAAACTGCCTGTTACCCAGGCCCAGAATCCAGGATATGCATATAACTGGTACGATTGGATAGAAAACACGTTGAAGTTTGTAGAAATGTTGAAATAATGTATGAGACTATAACACAATTGATAGAATCCAAAGAACAACCAACCTGAATTTTCTTTGGAGAGCCCATGCTTTTACAATGGAAAGCATAGGGGCATATGCAATTCCAGCTCCCATATTGCAATTCCTATGGCTCCCACTAGATGTCAACAGTCTTTGTTCAAGGTTTCAGGTTTGTAACTTGAATAACGAAGAAGAAATATGAGTTTTAGTACGACGACACCAGTTTGGAAATCCGTGTTTGTTTGCACGAAGAGGACGCACACCTGCTAATTTTGCTTTCCAATTGAACATACTTCTTTGCGTATGAAATATTATAGTTTAATTACATTTTAGGGTATCTGAGGAATAAATAGAAATGTATTTTGACTTGTTGAAACAAAGTTTAGATGCAGTTTTTCAGATTCCTTTCTCTTCAACGAGTGGATTACGCAAATCGATGGCGCCAACTAAATTGACTTTTTGGGATATAAAGAAGGATTTGATCTAACAAAACAACACTACATGTTATAGCTGGGACCCTTTGGATGACAAATCAGAGGAGGATTTTCAAAAAGTGAGTTAATATTTAAATCACTAGTTATGATTTTATGAAGCCTGTGCCGGTGGATAAATATGTTGATGTGGGGCACCGTCCTCAAACAATCGCTTGGCATGCTTTCGCTGTAAAGCCTATTTGGATATCGGACAGTGCAGTTAGATTAACAATAATGTAAGCTTTTAACCAATGTAAAGACACTTGTATGTACCTAAATGTTTAATATCCATAATTTTTATGATTATTTATTTGATTTGCGTGCCCTCCAATTTCACCGGAAGTTGTCGACACCTAGCACTAAGAAGTCCTATAAGGAGCATTGGTGGCAAATCTGATGGCCGAATGGTAAATGGTAAAGAACATCTAGAACTCGAGAGCACCATAACCTGCCGATCTATAAATTATCTCTCCGTAATCTAGCATGGGTAGGATTGTCATCTGAATCAGGGTTAGTTTGGCAGCTGGGGGTGAAAGAGGAGCGATTACCATAGAGGAAACCAAGTTTAGATTTAACTTTAGCCTGCAGCTTTGATATGTGCTGAGAGAAGGACAGTGTACTGTCTAGCCATACTCCCAAGTACTTGTATGAGGTGACTACCTCAAGCTTTAAACCCTCAGAGGTAGTAATCACACCTGTGGGGAGAGGGGCATTCTTCTTACCAAACCACATGACCT
Organism: Oncorhynchus keta; assembly: GCF_023373465.1. Classification (NCBI taxonomy): domain Eukaryota; kingdom Metazoa; phylum Chordata; class Actinopteri; order Salmoniformes; family Salmonidae; genus Oncorhynchus; species Oncorhynchus keta. The sequence continues at coordinate 1,190,449 of NC_068425.1, forward strand.
TTGTTTTGGAGGTGTTCAGAACAAGGTTAAGGGTAGAGAAAGTTTGTTGTACACCAAGAAAGCTTTGTTGTAGAGCATTTAACACAAAATCCGGGGAGAGGCCAGCTGAGTATAAGACTATCATCTGCATCTAAATGGATGAGAGAGCTTCCTACTGCCTGAGCTATGTTGTTGATGTAAATTGAGAAGAGCGCGGGGCCTAGGATTGAGCCTTGGTGTACTCCCTTGGTGACAGGCAGTGGCTGAGACAGCCGATTTTCTGACTTTATACACTGCACTCTTTGAGAGAGGTTTTTAGCAAACCAGACCAAAGACCCATCAGAGACACTAATATTCCTTAGCCAGCCCACAAGAATAGAATGGTCTACCATATCAAAAGCTTTGGCCAAGTCAAAAGAAATAGCAGCACAACATGCTAGCAAAATAGAAATAGGCCTATAACAGTTAGGATCAGCTTGATCTCCCCCTTTAAATAAAGGATGAACCGTGGCTGCTCTCCAAGCAATGGGAACCTCCCCAGAAAGAAGAGACAGGTTAAAAAGGTTGGAGATAAGCTTGGCAATGATAGTGGCAGCAACCTTAAAGAATAAAGGGTCTAAACCATCTGACCCAGATGTTTTTTGGGGTCAAGTTTCAGGAGCTCCTCTAGCACCTCGGACTCAGTGACTGCCTGCAGGGAAAAACTTTGTAGCGTGGCAGGGGAAAAAGAGGAAGCAGCATCAGGGATAGTTGCATTAAAAGGGGTGGGAGATGAGGAAATGTTGGACGGGCAAAGAGGCATGGCTAACTGATAGGAATCCCGACTTAATGAAGTGGTGATTAAGGAGCTCAGCCATGCCCTTCTTGTCAGTAACAACCATGTCATCAACTTTAAGGGACATGGGCAGCTGTGAGGTGGAGGGTTTATTCTCCAGGTCTTTGACCGTTTTTCAGAGCTTTTTGGGGTTAGACCCACAGAGAGAGAACTGCTCCTTAAAGTACCTTTGGCCTTCCTGATAGCCTGAGTGCACTTATTTCTCATTTGCCTGAGCGAGAGCCTGTTAGCCTGAGAATTTGTGTGCCGAGCATTTGGCCAAATGCTATTTTTGAGGTGGAGTAACTCTGCGAGATCGCGGTCGAACCATGGACGGAACCTTTTTTAAATTCTCATTTTCTTTATGGGGGCATGTTTGTCCTCCAACCTTCTTTGGAAGAGGGTGAGAACCAAGAGCTTCCTAGGTTTTGTATTGAAGTCAATGTACCCAGCGGACAGAAGCTAGCTGTCATCCAGCTACACCATGGAACTACCCTGCAGTGCTATTGTAAACGATAGCAAAAGTGTGTTTTAATAATTGTGCCATGTGAATATATTTAGTAGTTTTATTTAAAGAAAGTATAACTTCACTATTTGTATTAAATTCACTGAGGACGGTCCTCACCTTCCTCCTCCACTTGTGCAGCCACATTTGTTAAGTCCAAGTTTGATAAAAGCAGTGTAGTTAAGGAAAGCAGCACCCTCTGTTGGCCCGTTGGAACTATCCTCCTTGTGGATAGCCTGGATACCTGTCTGTTTGTGCCATCATGCAACACCTTGTCATGCCATAATGCCAAACATGTACAATGGTACTGACAGTAAAGGGAAATAAGATGTAAACTCTCAATTTATCTAGAAAACAGCCCAAATTCCTAAGGCCAGGCAGATGTATTAGACTACCTCTATTCACGAGGGTGGCCGGCGTAGCGCCATGTGTCATGTGAGAGGAACCATCTTACTCCAACAGAAGTCAATGGCCATGAGCAGAGCCACACAAAATGGATCTCTAAGTGTGGTGCAAAAATGCATGTGATTATATAAGTGATAAATGCCTAGTTTGTGTTTAGAATATTAAAGCATGCCCTGACACTACACACAAGGGTAAATTAGACTTTTAGCAACCACCAAAGGGGGAAATTAGCATAGCAGCCATAAACACAGCAATAAAAATGATCACATGTAAATTGATAAAGCACTTTAATTTGAGTTGTTAAAGGTCAATTGAACATATCAACTGTGAAGAATAAGTGAATGGAATTTCAAATCATGGCATTTCTTGCATTCAGAGTGTTGACAACGCCTACAATAAAAGGGGTGCGGTCAAGATCCTATTTCAAAAAGCTAACAGAGGATGAACCCTCCCAAAGTATTCGTCTGGGTTGTATTCACTAAACACCAGAAAGAAAAATGGGCCAAAACAAGAAGGGAACACCTGAACTTATCCAATAACTAGTTTTTCACTGCAAAACCTTTGCTATTATGCACCAACACCATGCTGAAAATGCGATGATTCACAATTCCATGATTTAATCAATATGACACAGCCAATACCTAAGCCCTGGAAACAGCAAAATAGACAAAAAGACATCAGTCAGAAAATAAGTTTTATTGCAATACACAGGTTCTTTCTCCTCTGCTGTGAACTTTGCCTGCCAACACTCCAACACTCAGGGGTTAAGATGGCACCAGGAGACCTTTTGCGTTCCAGACTGCCTGCAAACCGGCCACACAAATCAATTTAATACCGCGGCATCTAGTCGGTTGATGCCGTTACTAACCAGGTTTCCATCCAACCTTTTTATGAAAGTAAAGTAGGTCCCATTTAACTTTAAGTTTTTTTTTTTTTTTTGTATTCAATACATGGGAATTTAATAGCAAAATACATATTTATGTGCAGTACGACATCATGCACAGTCTTTAATCCACAACAAGTCAATTTGATAGAAACATGCAAATATTGTTTTTATGCAGATTTGGAATTATTTGCATGAAAATCGGTTGAATCTGTTATCCGGGCTAGGCCAAAAGCTAACACCCTCCAAATATATGCTGAACCAAAGTGTTAATTAAAAGGTGTATAAGTTGACGAGAAACTAGTCATACTGGTTACTGACATTAAAAGGCTTAACCAGGCGTGGTAAGACTTGGTGTGCAACTGCTACGTAGACAGCCTGGAACGTGGTGCGGTGTGTGGTTGGCTAGGGGTGACTTAACGTCTCCAAGTCCCCACCCGTATTTTGCCCGGTCATGTACTATTCCAGAGTTCACTTGTGTACAGTAGCCGTTTTAATTTAAAACATAGAGGCCTCCGAGTGGACACCATCCTCTGATAACAGCAAGCAATTGTAACAGAGCAGGAAACAACCACAACATACAATACATTCGGCCATTTGCATGGGCGATATATAAAATCATAATGGAATTTATTCTGAACAAGAACTTTGGGGGTGGGCAATACATAATGGGTACTGCCTGTGGATCTTTGCACTCACTAGTTTGTCGATTTTTTTGCTTTTTTCTCCCTGAACAAGAGTTTGTTTCTGGCTCTAGACAGAGACTCAAGATAGGTTTGATTAGAGGAGAGAGAGAAAAGGAGTGGGATAAAATGGACAGAATGAACATAATATAGGGATACGTGTTATTGTCAAAGTGACAGTAAAGAGTGATTGTGATCACTTAAGGGCTTACTATGACAACCGTGTTCATTATAAATGTTTTCGGTATAAGTGACTAAATGAACTCACCCTGCCTTTGTAATCAACACAACATTCAAAACCATGTAATAAAAAAACATTTACAGCAAGAAATAGAAACCTTGCAATGAAACAGAAATTTAACCATTTTGAATGATTGGACAGGAATTTAGCCTGTAAAAATGATTGAGAATTTTCTTCCAGCTTGATAGCCACAAAATAAAATGAACAGGGAGGGAAGGACAGAGTGAATAGGGAAAATTAAGAGAACAGAGAATAATAGTGGGCATAGGTGGTGCCCCAAATGGCACCCTGTTCCTATACAGTCCACAAATTTTGACCAGGGCCCATAAACTAGCGTCCTGTCCAGGGGGTGTACTTGTACATCAAGCAGCCTCACGCAACAGAAACAAGAGATCCGTTCTGGCTCGGACAAGGGTTACTTATATAGGGAATAGAGTGCCTTTTGGGATGCATACATTAATAGATGGGATGGAGGAGCTGGTTCAGTAAAAGACCACGCTAGACTTCCCCCCTGGGGGGTTAAGGACCTTGTTGTGGGAGCGGGGGCGAGGGCCGAGGTGGGGCTCGTGGTCCTTCAGTGAGAGCTCACTAAGGGAGGCCTCTGGCTCTGGCTTCTTGGCCAAGGGAGCAGGTGCAGGTTCCACTGCTACTTTGGTGGGTGTGGGGGGAGGGGAGGCAACGTTCTCTTCCTTCACCTCCTTGGCCAGGCTCGCCTTTGGAAGAGGAGCTGAGAGCAAAACGGAAAGAGATAAAAGAGAAAAAGATTAAACCAAGAGAGATTTACCTGGTACATTAGACTTGGTGTCAATGCATCTTAAAGAAACCAATGTGTAATTAATTACTATGCAATTATTAGGTCATTATTATTAGCTCGGTCAACAAGTAATTTCTAGTAACTGCCCGGTTGACTGCGGGCTGTAAAGTGTTAGCCATAACACATTATCAGTGTCGAACTCACCTGGGGGCTCGGGTATGGGCATGGGACTTTCACCAACAGAAATATTGTCCTGGGAATAATAGGGATAACATGTCAATATAGCCTACACATCGTGTAAATTAGCAATCCATAACCATTAGTAATTTGGAATGGGAGAGACAAGGGGGATAAGGGTGGTCTGGATTACCTTTGGCTTGTTGGAATGGGCTTTGACCGAGGGAGGGGCGCTCTCTAACCCCCCGAATATGTTGCTGGTGTTGCCGCCTGAGGGTACTACGGGTCTCCGTTGCTCGGCTGGGGCATCTGGAGAACCAAATATCCCACTGCTTTTACCTCCTGCATTAAGGACAGCGAGTCAAATATGATTATTTTTTTTACATTCACCAGGAATTTTACCTGGTGAAATGGCTCTGTCTACATTTTACATTAAAAAGTGAAGATTATTGAAGGCATTGATGAAAAGGACAAACAAGTCAAATCTCTACACTCCAACCACTTTTTATGCAATAAAAATTCTCAAATTCTCAATACTCAAACCTCTTATCTGACCCATTACTTGCAACATGACGACTATACCCCCTCCAAACAAATTTAACCAGGCCACAAACCTCAACATACACACACAAAGCTCAGTCCTACTTTCACTATGCTACAGCTATGGTTATTGTGAAGAGCTTGTTGCGCAGCCTGGACTGACATGAGGCAATACATTTCACAGGAACATTTGAATATCTGGGTGTGTGCGGTCATAATTATTTCTAGAACATTCTACCACAGAGGCAGAAAGGCTGAAAGCTGGAAGCCAACCAGCTCGATGTGCAGAGAAACAATAGAAACTCATGATAACATTTTAAATTTAACCATCTGAACCTTAGCCTCAATTTAGACATATTGATCCAGTCATGTGATGTCATTAGATTACATGTGGTCCAAACCTCTTAACTAATGAAAATCTCAGTCGCGGGTTCCATCAGGAACATTTTTGCAGCAAAGATTTTAATTTACCGGATATTCAATATGCATCCAGTGTGTACCGCATTAGGGCGTCCACCCACTATACTCAAAATCACATTTAGATTGTAATTAATCTTAACAGAATAGAAATTAGCCTGTAACGATGTTTCGCTTACAAGTGCTACTGAATAAGCTCGATTTAAATACACCAACTGTGCATGATACACATCATTACTCTATTCTATCAATACATTCCAAATCTTTATACTATACGACAGCATATGTAGTGTATGTTGATCTTGCCTAGGGCGGCAGCAGAACTGCTAAGACCGGGCCTGAAATCATTTTTATTTATCTTATTTACTTGCATTTGCGGCGGACCTTGGCCTGCTCAAAGTTAGCCGCTGCCGTTGGGAAGTCAAAACTGTCCAACTCCTTGGAGCAGCTTGCGATGAGCATCAGCCTCGTTACTTTGTCCTCAAGAAGGTGTGACCTTGAGGCCATCTATACTCTGTTTTGGGGAAATAATTACGTCTCGGTGTGAACACTATAAACGGGGATAATCAATTTCGTTTTGCAATGGATTCTTTTTGAAAATTCTGACAATTTGGCTGGCAAGCATTTCATTTATTGGCTTTTCACTTGTTTATTTTTTGCCAAAAGACAGCATTTACCGGCTAACGGAAACCCTGGCCAGGGTGTAATCCTACACTGGACTCAACAACGAATATGCTGGGCTGTGGCTCTTAAGCATCCAGTTATTTCACTGCATGGAATGACAATGGCCTAACACTGATCGATACTAGGCTAGAATAGATCCTCGGCGTACACATCACTGACAATTTGAAATGGTCCATCCACACAGACAGAGAGGTGAAAAAGGAGCAACAGTGCCTCTTCAACCTCAGGAGGCTGAAGAACCAGCTTGGCACCTAAAACCCTCACAATTTTCCAGATGCACAATTGAGAGCCTTTTGTGGGGCTGTATCACAGCCTGGTTTGGCAACTGCACCGTCCACAACCGCAGGGCTCTCCAGAGGGTGGCGCAGTCTGCCAAACACATCACCGGGGGCGAACTACCTGCCCTCCAGGACACCTATACCACCCAATGTCACAGGAAGGCCAAAAAGAACATCAAGGACAACCACCACCCGAGCCACTGCCTGTTCACACCGCTATCATCCAGGAGGAGAGGTCAGTAGGGGGCAGCATTCATCAAAGCTGGGATCGAGAGACTGAAAAACAACTTCCATCTCAAGGCCATCAGACTTAAATAACCATCACTAGGCGGCTTCCACCCGGTTACGTAACCCTGCAAATTAGAGGCTGCTGCCCCATAGACATAGACTTAAAATCACTGACTACTTTAACCTCTCGGGTAGGGGGCAGCATTCGGAATTTTGGATGAAAAGCATGCCCAAATTAACCCGCCTGCTACTCGGGCCCAGAAGATATGATATGCATATAACTGGTAGATTTGGATAGAAAACAATAAAGTTTCCAAAACTGTTAAAATAGTGTCTGAGTATATCAGAACTGATTTGGCAGGCGAAAACCTGAGAAAAATCCATTCAGGAAGTATTCTTTTGTTGTTGGTTTTGCAGTTTTCCATTCAATGCCATTACAGTATCCATTGACTTAGGACTCAATTTGCAGTTCCTATGCCTTCCACTAGATGTCAACAGTCTTTAGAAAGAGTAAGACCAGTCTGAATGAGTGGACCCTACCGTGTCTCAGAGCTTTTTCATGCACAATCCCGAGAGAGTGCATTTCTTGTTTACCTTTTATATTGAAGGCGTTATTGTCCGGTTGAAATATTATAGATCATTTAGGCTAAAAACAACCTGAGGATTGAATATAAACATCGTTTGACATTTTTCTATGAACTTTACAGATACAATTCGGGTCTTTTGTCAGCGTTTGAGCTCGTGGATTACTGAAGAAAACGCGACCAAAACGGAGGTTTTGGGATATAAAGAGACTTCATTGAACAAAAGGAACATTTATTGAGTAAATTAATGTCTTCTGAGTGCCACCATATGAAGATCAAAGGTAAGGAATTCAATTTCTCTCCATTTCTGAGTTTTGTAATGCTTTTGTAATTTCTCAACTGGGCTATGTTCTGGGCTAGGTATGCTTTTGCCTTAAAGCATTTTATAAATCTGACACCGTGGTTGGATTAACAAGAAGTTAATCTTTAAACCTACGTACAATAAATATGTTTTGTTTTCTGAAGTTTTATAATGATCATTTCTGTATTTGAATTTGCCGCCCTGCAATATCACTGGATGTTGGCCAGATACCCTAGAGAGGTTACTGATGGTAAACTAGTCACTTTAATAATATTTACATATTTTTGCTTTAGTCATCTCATATGTATATACTGTATTATATTCTTCTGTATTTTGGTCTATGCCACTGACATTGCTCATCCTAATATTTATATATTCCTTTATTCCATTCTTTTAGGTTGTGTGCATTGTTGTGAATGGTTAGATATTACTGCACTGCTAGAACTAGAAACACAAGCATTTCGCTACACCCGCAATAACGTCTGGCAAACATGTGTATGTGACATATTTCAATTTTATTTGGCTGGTTGAGTCTTGTGACACTGAAGTGACCACATAAGAAATTACCTGTTGCCCTTTTCAACACACACACAGGTTTTGGGGAAGAGATTGTGAATAAGTTCACACTCAATGTCTCCTTTTCTGAACCTAAAAAAGGCTAACGTAGCACCTTAGTGGCAGTTTTCACACCACATAGACCTGAAAAGGCTCTGACAGCTCCAGGACCAGGGAGCCCTCCTGACTTGTAGGAAGAATCTTCCCTTTCCACTATTGTACTGACATGAACTGTACTTTCCTGGCTCAGATATTTTCCTTTCACAGTCCTTTCTATCATGGTTCCAGCATCTATGGTGGATGCGTAAACATTCTTTTGTATTAATGACTAAAAGAACAGACTGCCACCCATGGTTTGGAACCATAACCAGGCCAGTGCAAAGCAGCTTGGATCAATTCAGCCCAGTAGTGTGAAAAGGGAATTTGTATGCACAGTAAGGGGCCTTTGATTTCTCACCTGGGGGGTTGGTTCGTCTGATGACACCCTGGGGCTCTGGCGGGGCAAAAAGGTTGGAGGCCATCTTGTGGGGCCGTCTCGACGCAGCTGCTTCTTCCTCGTAGCCACCGAACAGGTCGCTGGAGCCACCTCCGGGGGGACGCAAGACTCTGAAAAGAAAACATCAGAATCATGTTGGTTCACGTAGAGTAGTGGTTTCCAACCTTTTTTGGTTACTGAACCACCAAATGGATTTTGCTCTGCCCGGAGTACCCCCTCATGTGCTTTATCAATAGGCCTATGGTCTCATGAGTCTTCGCAAGAAACCCCTGTTAATAGGCCAAATGCATTAAAACATTTTCATTAAAATCGATTTTATTCCGAACTAAAGTTGTTGCTAAGGATTCCACGACACGGTTAGTCTTTACAGCTGGGACTGCAAGTTTGTGTTCATTTTTGTGTGTGGATTCCGCGAGTGCAAGCTGGCTGAACTACAGACACCTGTCATAATCGTGGGAAAGACTCATCTTTTCATAAAACAACTGGTTGCAGTAAAGAGCCAATCTGGATACGAAGGAGATCCTGAGGGAAATTGACAAGTACCAACAGTTTTACACTATGGAGGAACATAAGTCCATCATGGAAAGATCCGACCACTTAAAAATAACTTTAAACCCAACCATTTTTTTTTTTTTTAAATTAATCTACAGACACGGATGATTTACTTAACATTGAGGTAGAGGCTAGTGCTCTGGCTGGAATCCATGCAACACTGGAAAGGTTGTGTGAGGAGGTAGCAGGGCTGGAATCCATGCAACACTGGAAAGGTTGTGTGAGGAGGTAGCAGGGCTGGAATCCATGTAACACTGGAAAGGTTGTGTGAGGAGGTAGCAAGGCTACAGGGGTGTTTAGAGTTCAGCCAGAGTGAAATTCTCATGCTCCAAAGAGAAAACAAGACACTCACATCCAAGGTAAAAATTCACGATTCCAACATGGACTGTCTACTCAGGGAAAACAGGGTGATGAAGGAGTCGCTACTAGATATAAAAAGTTGTAGCATGCGTGAAAAATCTTTTTTTCTTCCTGGGATTCCTTAAAACGCATTCAATAATCCAGAGGGCGCGATCAGAGAATTCATACAATCCGCCTGAAAACTTCCTATAGAGACTGTAAACAAGGTGGTTTTCCACCGAGCACACAGACTTGGAGCGACAAGGCCAAGTGTCCCCGACCGATCACAAAATTTGAACACTACCAACAAAAGGAGCTGATGAAAAGCAGAGGAATGGAGCGCAAAGGGGCTAAATTCATTGTCAATGTCCAATTTCCAAGGGAGATAAACATTGTAAGAGACTATCTGGTGCAAAGACAACAAAGGAAGGATGGTAGGCGTGCCTTTGTCATTGTGGACAAACTCTTTATAGATGGACAGCTATTCCGAGACGGCTCCATAACACCGCGTCTGTAATAAATTCTACAGGCACTTCAGGTTACGAAAAAAAAAGAAGGTATGGGAACTGCAAAAATATCTGAACATTATGAAGTGGATATGAACACACACGTACTCAATTACATGCTTGCTTACACATACGGACATAGGCATACACACCTGATCTCACTCTCTTCTTTCTCTCCCTATTATCAAGAACTGTTTTATAATTTAATGTGTTTATTGTTTGTCTATCTTTCTTATGTATTTGTATACAAGTTTGTGTTTTCAACAAGCAAGGGGAAGATATCAGAATAGGGGCATTGGGGAAAAATAACATATTGTACGGAATACATTTGTACTGTAGTGAAGCCATCTCTAGAGTAATGCAAGGTCTCTTTCATGATCATGTGAAATGTCAATTGCTATGGGAATGCTGGGATGTTTTACCAATTATGTTATATGTAATTAATAGGCAACTATGATGGTGATACGATATGGATTACAATTATCATCATGAATATTAAGGCTATACGCACAACATGTTACACACAGACACGTGAACCATACAAATTGGCAAAGTAATTATGTATTTGGATTATTATTTATCACACATTACAGACATCGTACACACTCACTATTTCACATCAATATCATACACAACCTACTTAGATTTGCTACAGACAATATCTGGTCTCAATTTTCTAACATTTGTGGCATTGGCTCACAGGTAAACATAAAATAAAATAAAGTATTTGGTCACCTACAAACAAGCATGATTTCTGGCTCTCACAGACCTGTAAATTCTTTTAAGAGCCTCCTCTGTCCTCCACTCGTTACCTGTATTAATGGCACCTGTTTGAACTTGTTATCAGTATAAAAGACACCTGTCCACAACCTCAAACAGTCACACTCCAAACTCCACTATGGCCAAGACCAAAGAGCTGTCAAAGGACACCAGAAACAAAATTGTAGACCTGCACCAGGCTGGGAAGACTGAATCTGCAATAGGTAAGCAGCTTGGTTTGAAGAAAGCAACTGTGGGAGCAATTATTATGAAACAGAAGACATACAAGACCACTATTAATCTCCCTCGATCTGGGGCTCCACGCAAGATCTCACCCCGTGGGGTCAAAATGATCACAAGAACGGTGAGCAAAAATCCCAGAACCATATGGGGGGGCATAGTGAATGACCTGCAGAGAGCTGGGACCAAAGTAACAAAGCCTACCATCAGTAACACACTACGCCGCCAGAGACTGCAGTGCCAGACGTGTTCCCCTGCTTAAGCCATGTCCAGGCCCGTCTGAAGTTTGCTAGAGAGCATTTGGATGATCCAGAAGAAGATTGGGAGAATGTCATATGGTTAGATGAAACCAAAATATATATTTTTGGTAAAAACTCAACTCGTCATGTTTGGAGGACAAAGAATGCTGAGTTGCATCCAAAGAACACCATACCTATTGTGAAGCATGGGGGTGGAAACATCATGCTTTGGGGCTGTTTTTCTGCAAAGGGCCCAGGACGACCGATCCGCGTAAAGGAAAGAATGAATGGGGCCATGTATCGTGAGATTGAGTGAAAACCTCCTTCCATCAGCAAGGGCATTGAAGATGAAACGTGGCTGGGTCTTTCAGCATGACAATGATCCCAAACACCATGCCCGGGCAATGAAGGAGTGGCTTCGTAAGAAGCATTTCAAGGTCCTGGAGTGGCCTAGCCAGTCTCCAGATCTCAACCCCATAGAAAATCTTTGGAGGGAGTTGAAAGTCTGTGTTGTCCAGCAACAGCCCCAAAAGAGGAGATCTGCATGGAGGAATGGGCCAAAATACCAGCAACAGTGTGTGAAAACCTTGTAAAGACTTACAGAAAACGTTTGACCTCTGTTATATACCCTTTGTTGGCAATGACAAGTAATTGAGAAACTTTTGTTACTGACCAAATACTTATTTTCCACCATAATTTGCAAATAAATTCATTTAAAAAAATCATACAATGTGATTTTCTGGATTTTCTCTCATTTTGTCTGTCATAGTTGAAGTGTACCTATGATGAAAATTACAGGCCTCATCTTTTTAAGTGGGAGAACTTGCACAATTGGTGGCTGACAATACCTTTTTGCCCCACTGTATCTCAGTTTACTCACTTATGGCACTTGCCTACTTCTGATAATTAAGTTTTTCAAATCATGAGCAAAAAATATTTCGCTTTTTCCTGGGACGCTAAAACCAGACAAAATAAAACGTGCCTATCTATATAATGAGTATGAATAGGGTGGGTTGAGATTATTAAATATAAAAATCACTAAACCCCTCTCTAAAAGCTTCACCCATTCAAAAGATTTATTTGAACCCTAAATGGTTCTCAAGTAGATTATGAAAAACTCATCCATTGTTTAAAAAAATGCCTTTTTGCAGATGGCCATGTGTCAATTACGATTAATTGAAAATAATACTTTTTCAAAGTATCTCTTTCAAACAAGCATTGCAGAGCTGGCTACAATTTCACCCCCCTGAAAAGATGGAACAAATATTATGGCTGAACTCAAATGTGCTGGTTGATGAGGGTATTTTGTTCTTAAATTATATTGTAAATTGGAATAGTAGAGTTATGTCCTTCATGGAGTTAGCAGAATTGTACAGAAAGGTCTGCTCAATCCAAGAGTACAACCAATTGATTACAGCATTGCCCCAAAAATGGAGGCGGCGGGTGGCAGCGGGAGGAGGTAGGGAACTGGTCTGTCTGCCCAATATAAAGGATCAAAACTGGCAGAGGAATAAAATTAGCATAAATAGGAAAGTATTCAAGTTTCAATTGAGGACCAGGATGTTGACAACTGTGCCAAACAGATTGCAAAATAGTTGGGAAGAGATTGTTGATGTACCGATTCCATGGTATGTGTTGATAAATAAAAACACAAGATTCAAGACTTTGTGCTTTTCAGCTACAATTATTATAGAGAATTCTTGCCACCAACAAAATGTTGAATATTTGGGGCATAAAATCATTATACCCTAGGAAGCTCTTTGCCACCTTCTCCTCCCTCCTGAATCCTCCCCCCCCCCCTCCTCCTCCCTCTCTGCAGATGACTTCGTCAACCATTTTGAAAAGAAGATCGACGACATCCGATCCTCGTTTGCTAAGTCAAACGACACCGCTGGTTCTGCTCACACTGCCCTACCCTGTGCTCTGACCTCTTTCTCCCCTCTCTCTCCAGATGAAATCTCGCGTCTTGTGACGGCCGGCCGCCCAACAACCTGCCCGCTTGACCCTATCCCCTCCAGACCATTTCCGGAGACCTTCTCCCTTACCTCGCTCATCAACTCATCCCTGACCGCTGGCTACGTCCCTTCCGTCTTCAAGAGAGCGAGAGTTGCACCCCTCCTGAAAAAACCTACACTCGATCCCTCCGATGTCAACAACTACAGACCAGTATCCCTTCTTTCTTTTCTCTCAAAAACTCTTGAACGTGCCGTCCTTGGCCAGCTCTACCGCTATCTCTCTCAGAATGACCTTCTTGATCCAAATCAGTCAGGTTTCAAGACTAGTCATTCAACTGAGACTGCTCTTCTCTGTATCACGGAGGCGCTCCGCACTGCTAAAGCTAACTCTCTCTCCTCTGCTCTCATCCTTCTAGACCTATCGGCTGCCTTCGATACTGTGAACCATCAGATCCTCCTCTCCACCCTCTCCGAGTTGGGCATCTCCGGCGCGGCCCACGCTTGGATTGCGTCCTACCTGACAGGTCGCTCCTACCAGGTGGCGTGGCGAGAATCTGTCTCCTCACCACGCGCTCTCACCACTGGTGTCCCCCAGGGCTCTGTTCTAGGCCCTCTCCTATTCTCGCTATACACCAAGTCACTTGGCTCTGTCATAACCTCACATGGTCTCTCCTATCATTGCTATGCAGACGACACACAATTAATCTTCTCCTTTCCCCCTTCTGATGACCAGGTGGCGAATCGCATCTCTGCATGTCTGGCAGACATATCAGTGTGGATGACGGATCACCTCAAGCTGAACCTCGGCAAGACGGAGCTCCTCTTCCTCTCGGGGAAGGACTGCCCGTTCCATGATCTCGCCATCACGGTTGACAACTCCATTGTGTCCTCCTCCCAGAGCGCTAAGAACCTTGGCGTGATCCTGGACAACACCCTGTCGTTCTCAACTAACATCAAGGCGGTGGCCCGTTCCTGTAGGTTCATGCTCTACAACATCCGCAGAGTACAACCCTGCCTCACACAGGAAGCGGCGCAGGTCCTAATCCAGGCACTTGTCATCTCCCGTCTGGATTACTGCAACTCGCTGTTGGCTGGGCTCCCTGCCTGTGCCATTAAACCCCTACAACTCATCCAGAACGCAGCAGCCCGTCTGGTGTTCAACCTTCCCAAGTTCTCTCACGTCACCCCGCTCCTCCGCTCTCTCCACTGGCTTCCAGTTGAAGCTCGCATCCGCTACAAGACCATGGTGCTTGCCTACGGAGCTGTGAGGGGAACGGCACCTCAGTACCTCCAGGCTCTGATCAGGCCCTACACCCAAACAAGGGCACTGCGTTCATCCACCTCTGGCCTGCTCGCCTCCCTACCACTGAGGAAGTACAGTTCCCGCTCAGCCCAGTCAAAACTGTTCGCTGCTCTGGCCCACCAATGGTGGAACAAACTCCCTCACGACGCCAGGACAGCGGAGTCAATCACCACCTTCCGGAGACACCTGAAACCCCACCTCTTTAAGGAATACCTAGGATAGGATAAGTAATCCTTCTCACCCCCCTAAAAGATTTAGATGCACTATTGTAAAGTGGCTGTTCCACTGGATGTCATAAGGTGAATGCACCAATTTGTAAGTCGCTCTGGATAAGAGCGTCTGCTAAATGACTTAAATGTAAATGTAAAATCATCAAAGCTCTGCAGATTTTGTGGTGATGGAGGATACAGAATCAATAGACCATTTATTTTTGTATTGCCCTCGGGTAGCCTGTTTCTGGTCTCAGGTTTCTCAGGTTAAGGAATGGCTGAAAATGCATAGCACTGATCTAAAATTGACCCTAGAAATAGTACTGTTAGGAGATTGAGAGACCGGGTCAGTCAATTACTAATATACTAATACTCTTAGTAAAAGTATTTATCTTCAACTCTCAATCTGTGGATTCTATTCGATTAGATAGATTGTACGTTAAACATCACAGCATATTTGAAAGATGTGTTGCGTAGAAACCCAAAGTGGGTGGCCAGCAGATAGATAGAATGGGCTGAGGGAAGCTGAAGGTTGATATATGGAATTGGAGACAAGAGGGAGTGAAGTTGCTGTGTGAGAGATATAATGATGGTGAAAGACAAAAGTACAAAAAAAAAAATATATATACAAAAAAGTACATTTGAATTACACGAAGTGGCAGTGTTTTTAGAACTAATGCCAGTTTGCCTGAGGCTGATGCCGTGCAGGTGTTTGTTCACATGCATATACAGAGGTCGACGATTATGATTTTTCAACGCCGATGCAGATACCGATTATTGGAGGACCAAAAAAAGCCGAAACCGATTAAAATCGGCCGATTTTTTTTCTCTGTATTTGTAATAATGATAATTACAACAATACTGAATGAACACTTATTTTAAGTTAATATAATACATCAATAAAAAGCAATGTAGCCTCAAATAAATAATGAAACATGTTCAATTTGGTTTAAATAATGCAAAAACAAAGTGTTGGAGAAGAAAGTAAAAGTGCAATATGTGCCATGTAAAAAAGCTAACGTTTAAGTTCCTTGCTCAGAACATATGGTGGTGGTTCCTTTTAACATGAGTCTTCAATATTCCCAGGTGAGAAGTTTTAGGTTGTAGTTATTATAGGAATTATAGGACTATTTCCCTCTATACCATTTGTATTTCATATACCTTTCACTATTGGATGTTCTTATAGGCACTTTAGTATTGCCAGTGTAACAGTATAGCTTCCGTCCCTCTTTTCGCTCCTCCCTGGGCTCGAACCAGCAACACAACGACCACCATCGAAGCAGCGTTACCCATGCAGAGCAAGGGGAATAACCATTCCAAGGCTCAGAGCGAGTGACGTTTGAAACGCTATTAGCGCGCGCTAACTAGCTAGCCATTTCACTTCGGTTACACCAGCCTCATCTCGGGAGTTTGATAAGCTTGAAGTCATAAACAGCACAATGCTTGACGCACAACGAAGAGCTGCTGGCAAAACGCCCAAAAGTGCTGTTTGAATGAATGTTTACGCGCCTGCTTCTGCCTACCACCGCTCAGTCAGATACTTGTATGCTTAGTCAGAATATATGCAACGCAGGACACGCTAGATAATATCATCAACCATGTGTAGTTAGCTAGTGATTATGATTGATTGATTGTTTTTTATAAGATATGTTTAACTAGCTAGCAACTTACCATGGCTTACTTCATTCGCATAACAGGCAGTCAGTCTCCTTGTGGAGTGCAACGAGAGAGAGGCAGGTCGTTATTGCGTTGGACTAGTTAACTGTAAGGTTGCAAGATTGGATCCCCCGAGCTGACAAGGTGAAAATCTGTCCTTCTGCCCCTGAACGAGGCAGTTAACCCACTGTTCCTAGGCAGTCATTGAAAATAAGAATGTGTTCTTAACTAACTATATATATTTTTAAAAATCAGCCAAATCGGTGTCCAAAAATACAGATTTCCAATTGTTATGAAAACTTGAAAATCGGCCCTAATTAAAATCGGCCATTCCGATTAATCGGTCGACCTCTAATATACACACACTCATTCAAATAAACACATGCAACACACACATACAAATAATAGCACCAGACATGCACACAAATGTATACAGTTGGCATTGCAGTTATGATTTCAGTTGTCCTTAGTTTTAAATAAAAATAAATATTTTCTCATTGTTTTCTTTTGTCTTTTTAGTTCATTCCCTTAGTTGGGGGTGGGGAAATGGAATTAACTGTATTTTATTTATATTTTCTTCCTTGGGGGGTGGATCTTGGAGGGTTCGGGTTTATGTTTTTTTAGCCTGGTGAGAGATTGGTCAACATGCCCCTGAGCAGGGCATGTGTGTGTGTGTGTCGCTCTGAATGGGAATCTGTTGGATGACTGGTATGATGTAGTTATTGAGCGGCTTCACTGAAAGTACATTGTATGTTACAAATGTTCAATAAAAACAGCGTTTTTTTTGTTTTTTAAATAGAGAATGTACCATAACGAAAAGGTGCATATAGCAAAATCAAGGAATAGAATATGCTGCATGCACAACTTCTTATTTAACCCTCCTGTTGTGTTAGTTTCATGTTAAATAATTATGTGTCCCCGGTCCAAAATGACCACCTCATTATAGCTGATCATAAATCCTGGTCCTTCTGTAGCTCAGTTGGTAGAGCATGGCGCTTGTAACGCCAGGGTAGTGGGTTCGATTCCCGGGACCACCCATACGTAGAATGTATGCACACATGACTGTAAGTCGCTTTGGATAAAAGCGTCTGCTAAATGGCATATTTGATTTGATTTTTGATTTGATTTGAAATCCATAAAACTCCATACATTATCACCTAATGTTGTGTTAAATCTTTATCAACTTAAGTTCTTGTTAACATTACAGGTTTTGAAGGTCTATTTGCCATGTATGGCCTTTAGGCCTCATTGACCTGAGCTCATATGACTCGTTTGAGTTGAAAAAAAAAGCATAATGTATGGATCGTTTTGACTATAACAAATACTCAGATGAAACAGTGCTATTTATCACAGACTACTTTATGTCAAAGTTTAACATCCACTCTCTCCTCCTCGCCAGTGTCATGATCAAAGATATGATCAAGCGCCTCAAATACAGCATATTGTTTGATCATTGCGCTGCCAGAATGAATTGTGAGCAAGGTCTCAATAAAGCTTTATATATCAGAGCTGCAAGAAAAGTTGTAATATTATTGAAACAATGTTCCGATTGTTTGTGAGAAAACCAACAGGTGTGGTTCCTGTGGGGGAAAGATTCTATTGGAGAAAGGTTCACGTGGGGGTTGCCATGAAAGCCAAGAAAGAGAGTGAGGTGTGTGTGCTCAAACACACATGCATGTGGGAGTCTGGGAGAGGAAGTGTGTCCATCTGATGGGCATGTGCCTGAACGCAATTTTATACACTAATTGTCGTCTCACCCATTCATTTTTGACCAGGAACACCATAGGTGTACAAAAGTTAAATTAAACAGCTAAAATGTAATGATAAGCATCAAAGTGGATTTTGTGTGTTCAGATGCCCTGTGTGGACAAAGTAATGGAACCTTATGTCAATCAGGTTTAATTAACTACATTTTTCTGAGAGAAAACGTGTAAATCGGTCCAATTCGACCGGAACACAACAGGAGGGTTAAGACAGGCCACATTAGCTGTGGCTAAAGACCAAATAATCGAGTTATCTACTAATTGTAACACAGTATGACTACAGGCTACATATGCCACTGACTTAAGTACTGTTTAAAAGTCACATTTAGCTGTGTTGCTGATCACACAACTCAAGAGTGACAGAAGCCATATTTAGCCAGTTAGCTGGCTGTTCTTGAAAAGTTCGTAGTGGGGTTAAACAACCATAGTTGAAAGATAAAAAAAAAAGGTGAAATATATCAAATTACCCAAACCTTTTAGAAATAGGTTGTTGTAAACTGGGTGTGGGTGATCGTGCCCATTTTGAAAATGCAAGCAACAGAACAATGAGCGTCAAATAAATTAGCTGGCTACGCTGCAACAAAAAAAAAAAAGATTCCACGAGCTTCCATTTCCGCAGCCCCCAAAAAAACCTCGCCCTGCTACGTCGGGAGCAAAGCCCATAGAAGCTAATTACCTGTACCAGACGAAAAGTTAACTACTGACAAAACTTAATATTTTATCACTAACTTGTCTTATAACTAGTTAACGTTACTCCCATCAGTGTCATCTAGCAAGCTACATTGCTTGCGGGCTCGCGGCCAATGAACATACGGTAGTTTTCAAAAACATCATAGCTAACATTAGCTAGTTGCTTGAATTTTGCCTGCTGCAAATAAAACATGTGGGTGCAATTCCATGTTACCTTGAACTTGGCTTTGCGCCATTATCGAGTCCTGAAAACATGTTCGTCGAAGTCATTGTGATGGCTGTCTTCGTGTGGGGGAGACAGATGTCGTAGCTCGCTCAATTTAAAAAAGTTTTGTTGCCTTTCAGAAACTGGGCAAAGCCCCCTTCACACTCGATAGGATGAGCCAGCAATGGGAAGAGCCTCAATGGTCAAAAACATTATCAGTCTAAAGGTATGACTAATTTCATTGGTTAAATTACTAAGGCTATAACGCCCTCTTTCAATTGTGATTTGGCTTTCCGCATGTCTGTCAAATTGGGTGCACGAGGTTTTACTCGCCTGGAATGGCCCGGTCTTTGAGCGGCATTTCCATAACTGGAAAACGAACCAACATTAAAAGTTGAAACGGTTCCAGGTATGCAGTTTTCATTTAACTTTTGTTTACTTTATGTCTTTCACTTGCTTTGACAAGGTAAACATATGTTTCCCATGCCAATAAAGCCCCTTGACTTGATAGTAAATTGGTGGCGCATGTCAAATCATCTATCTATCTATAGACATCTATCTATCTAGACTAGATTATATTTATATGGCCCATTTCTATACCCAACCATGCAGATGAAGGGGTTCGATTAATCTCACCCGGGTGCCCGTGTAGGCGTGTTATGCACCGACAAAAAATGCAGAAAATGGATTGTATTCGATTTGGAACCGGGCTGCCTCCCGGGCTTGAACTAGTAGGTTCCGGGGTCTGTCAGGCGACAGCGAAATCGGCTCAATTTAGCATGTGTGGTAATTTGTATAGCGCTTTGAATTACAGCAAAAATCTCAAAGTAGCTCGTAAAACAACAAAACATTTCAGTGAGCCCATTTGACATTTTTGTCTGGAAGATCTTCCACGGCCATCCACAGAGCAGAGGCAGGTGAAAGTCCCCACTGGGTCCACGTCTCTTCTGACTGAGGCCCAGATAAACGGTTGAGCAGGGGGGAAACAAGTCAGAAGCCAGGACAGTTGGTAAAATAACTGACTTTACAGTCTTGCACTGTTGTGGATCAATCAATCAAAACATAGCTGGCAAAATAAGAGTTTATTTAAAAAGATTCCGTCAAAAAACACCTAAAACGATTAAAATATGTACAATATTTAGAGCTTTCTGCCTTGGCGACCTCACGGCTCCAATGGCAACCATGGATTCTGGGTATTCCAATGTGATGTATTTATTTATTTTATTTCACCTTTATTTAACCAGGTAGGCAAGTTGAGAACAAGTTCTCATTTACAATTACGACCTGGCCAAGATAAAGCAAAGCAGTTCGACAGATACGACACAGAGTTACACATGGAGTAAAACAAACATAGTCAATAATACAGTATAAACAAGTCTATATACAATGTGAGCAAATGAGGTGAGAAGGGAGGTAAAGGCAAAAAAGGCCATGGTGGCAAAGTAAATACAATATAGCAAGTAAAACACTGGAATGGTAGTTTTGCAATGGAAGAATGTGCAAAGTAGAAATAAAAATAATGGGGTGCAAAGGAGCAAAATAAATAAATAAATTAAATACAGTTGGGAAAGAGGTAGTGCGAAAGTGATTGCGTTTAATCTGTCTTCCCAATGACAACTAGCGAGAAAATGCAAACGTTTATTTTACGATTTTTTGACGATGCACCTTGTTGTCAAAATGACCGAATGGCGCAGATTACTGTTCGATTTGAGAAGGGCACTCCTCCCTGCTTTCGCCCGATGACGTGTTTTGGCCCGGTTTAACCCGGGTGAATGTAAAATAACTCCCTGCTCACTCAACAACGTATGTAGATTGTGATATCCAATTGGTTCATTTGCATCATGCTTCTCATCAACAATTTGAGCTCTTGGATGTCAATCATATGTTTTTCTCCCTCAACTGACCAATCAGGAGGTTTGTTTTCGAGTTGAAGTGGGCGTGCTTGTGCAAGAGAGGGACTGTCAATCGGAGTTAGTTTAGCTTGCAACGTTTTCTTATGAAGACGTGAACACTAAAGTCAAGAAAAGGTAATTTATGAATTGCTTAAACTCTATATCTCACAAAAACTGAATTCAATATTGTGCATAATGTCGTGTGAATTTGTGCTTGAGACTATTTGTTTGCTAGTAAGTAACGTTAGTTGGCTAGGTTTTGGCCGCACATCGCTAGCAAACGTGGCCCAAAAAACTTAGCTATCTAATGTTAGCTAGTAGCTAGCACCCGTGCAGCTGCTTTTTGGAGTGTGTAACCCGCTCCTCCTAAAATGTACCTATCGAAATGACACAGATAACAGCTGATTATGTCTACTGATTTATCATCTGAGGTGAGGATAGCAACCACAAAATAAAGCAATCAATCAATTAGCTACTGTTATACTTCTGCAGGAAAATTTTAGTTTGATAAGTTTGCTCACTATTAGGTTGGACAATCATGATTAGAGAACACATCTGACAGTAATACGACATTATTGTTTGTGTCTTGTTTCCCTTAATGTGAATGTATTTCAAATCATTAAGGGTGCTTATTATTGTATATGTGAGACGTGCCAGTTGTTTTAAAGGTGTAGGTACAGTAGTAATGTTCCTGCCCTCAAAATATTTGGAGATGGGTGAATCATAAAAAGGATGAAACACCTGTGTCCGTGCGTGTCATTATGTTAGAAGTAATATGTTACTTGCAAATTATAGAGACGTTAAATGCAGTGTTCGATCTATGTGTGTATGGTATGACATTATTGTAGTTGAACACTCATAATATTCTATTGATTCGAATGCTTGTGGTTAGTTTCTCCAAGTGTACTTGATTTAATATGATGTATAAGGTATCCGTTGTTGCTTTCTGAAGCTGAGTTAATATCAGAAACAACTTTTTGATGCAGTTAACATAATGTCGTCGAACATCTTAATGATGAAAACAATTCTGGTGATGATGACGTAGTGATAAGCAAAGTTGAGACTGCGAGCGTTCTCTGCTCTTTTGTGGCTGTAATAAAAACTAAAACCAGCTAGCTTATTATTCAGATTACATTTAGCGTTTAAAGTGTGTTATATAGTTACATTTTTGGTCAAATATTTCAGCATATACCGATAATATTCACTTTGTTTAAGGCAATAAATTGAGTAATATTGTGGTACTCCGATAGTGAACAGTTGAGCTGCGCAGAGAGTTCAATTCAGTCGAAGCTTGAGCGAGGAGAAGACAGTCGCGGCTAGACCCTGTTCGTGCTTTGAATATGCCCAATTTTATATACTGTTGCATACCAAAACCGTCGGTTCGATGGTGAAAAGAAAGAAGACATCATCTGCTGTCGAAGAGCATGAAAATGGGTAACCTTGTCTGATAAAGAAGCACTTTAAATAGAGGTCGAATGTATCGAAAGGTTTTACGTTGTCGTTTCAGCGGGCGCTAAACTCAGGGGCGCTCGTATTTGAATTTCGGATAAAAATAAAACCATGTAAACTGTTAGAAGTTTAAGATAACTAACAAAAACACACGAGCAATGTATATTTATATTTTGGCTTTCAAAATGTAAATGAAAACACAGACCCAATTTTCGTGTTTCGATGGGACGGTGAGAGGGGATTTGAAACAAACAGCGGCGGCCATGTTGAGAGAAAGAGAACGTCGTCTTTTTTAAGTTGATTTACGTTGTGATGTCTTTTAAATTTCAATCATGTGTGTTGATTGTGTTTTGCCAGGATGACAGTTGGGCTGAGAGATGGCATCGGTGTCGATGGCCCGAATAATTCGGGCAGAAAGCTTGAAGGTTGTGACGAGGAGGAGAGCGGAGATCAGGGGAGCGAGGAGCGTAGTACAAAGAGAGACGAAGTGGAAATTCTTAATCCTTCAACTACGGGTTGCTCCAGTTCAGCACCGGTTTTTACCACCTCCGTATCGAACCCATCTGGACCTTGCTCCAGCCGACAGCCCCCGTCCTCGACAACACCCACCCCACCGAATCACGACCAGCATCATTTTTTGAGATCCAGCGTTCGACCGCCGAGCAAACGAATCCGGAAGGATTCCATCGCCCCAACTATCAATGGTCACAGCGGGGCAAAATCGAAAGGTATGCCGTGAAAGTGTTTGTGCTTGGGGGTCACACGTTTGTCTGCGTTACAGGAGTACCCCATCCCTCTTCTCCCCGTTGGTAGTGAACTTAGCTACTTTTGCTAATCCATTGATGATGGTTGAATATGGTCAGTGTTCAGAATGCAGGATATTGCGTTTATGCTGGCACTATCTAAACAAAACGGAGACATTAATTGTTTCTAGGCAGGAGCCTGGAAACCATCATTAACTGCATTCAAGTTGGGAGGCCATCCCATATTATTGCTTATGAGAGGGAGCTCATATAGGATAACTCTTTGAGTTGTCGGCATTAATTCATATTTTATTAAATGCTAATGTTGTGTTATTGGAATAGTACTCAACTCAGTACTAATTATGACTCAACATATTATTTTTAGAAGCAGTGCTCACTCCGTTGAGGATTGGGTTGTCTGTCCCCCCTGACATGCACATTGTGAGGTGAAGGCCAGTGTTGCTCCAAGCCAGCCTTGAGTGTTGTTTTTGGAACTTCGCTCCACTCCTCGTTGCAGGCCTGGCAAATGGAACAGACTTGTTTTCCTGCTGCCTCACTTTGCCAGCACTTCAGCCACAAGAGGGGAGGGTCTCTGTGGTGTGTTTTTGTAGGACAATGATGTTGTATGTGACACACTGGCCTCAGTCTGACTTTTTGTGCTAAAACTGATATTCTAAGTTTTTTTTTTAAAGCTATTGGTCTCATTGTATTTGTCACATGCGCCGAATACAACAGGTCTTTGAGTGAAATGCTTACTAGCCCTTAACCAACAATGCTTTAAGAATTTTTAGGATGTATTATTTTTATTAAGGGTTAAGTAAAAAAAAAAAAAAAAACATTTAGTCACAAATAATTAAACAGCAGCAATAAAATAACAAGCGAGGCTATATACATGAGGTACCGGTACAGAGTCAATGTGCTGGGGCACCGGGTAATTGAGGTAACATGTACATGTTGGTAGTGTTAGTAACTATGCATAGATAATAAACAGCGTAAAAGAGGGGTCTGGGTAGCCCTTTGATTAGCTGTTCAGTAGTCTTATGGTTTGGGGGTAGAAGCTGTTAAGAAGCCTTTAGAACTTATAATTGGCACTTGGGTACCGCTTGCTGTGCGGTAGTAGAGCGAACAATCTATGACTGGAGTGGCTGGAGTCTTTGGCAATTTTTAGGGCCTTCCTCTGACATGGAACACTGCCTGGTATAGAGGTCCTAGATTGCAGGATGCTTGGCCCCAGTGATGTACTGGGCCGTACGCACTACCCTCTGTCGTGCCTTGCGGTCGGAGGCCGAGCAGTTGCCATACCAGGCGGTGATGCTCTCGATGGTGCAGCTGTATAACCTTTTGAGGATCTGAGGACCCATGCCAAATCTTTTCAGTCTCCTGAGGGTAGTAGGCTTTGTCGTGTCCTCTTCATGACTCTTGGTGTGTTTTGGACCATGATAGTTTGTTGATGTGGACACAAAGGAACTTGAAATCACGTTGAGGGAGAGGTTGTTGTCCTTGCACAACACGGCCAGGTCTCTTGACCTCCCTATAGGCTGTCTCATCGTTGTCAGTGATCAGGCCTACCGCTGTTGTGTCATCGGCAAACTTAATGATGGTGTTGGAATCATACCTGGCCATGCAGTCATAAGTGAACAGAGAGTACAGGAGGGGACTGAGCACACAAACTGTCACAAACCATCTCAGGGAAGCTTGTCTTGCATACCCGTCGTTCTCACCAGGGTCTAGACATGACCGAAGTTCGGCGTCGTAACTGACTTCAGGGGGCAAATGCTCCCATTCGATTGCCACTGGCATGCTGGAGAAGTGTGCTCTAAATGGATAAATTCCTGTTTCAACTACCTGGCAGATGGCAGACAGTGTGGATGGTGTCATGTGGGTGAGCGGTTTGCTGAGTGCTCCATGGTGGGGTTATGATATGGGCAGGAATAAGCTACAGACGACGAACAATTGTATTTTGTTGAAGGCATTGTTGGTTAAGGGCTTGTAAGTCAGCATTTCACGGTAAGGATCTGTTGTATTCGGCGCATGTGATTGGTTGCATTTGTATTTATGTTAATTGTACTTTTCCTCACCTTCTTTCCCTTTTTCACACAGGGTCAGAGAATGGTCCCTCTCACCAAGTGTCAGCTGGTCACTCCGGCTCCACGTCAGGCTCTATGGGGCCCTCGGGTAAGGCGGCCCCTAGAGGCCAAGGACCCGGGGTCAAGGAGGAGCCGGTGGGCAGCCAAAAGAGACCCCGGAGACAGTGGGAGTCCTGGAGTGCAGAGGACAAGAACAGCTTCTTCGAAGGGCTCTATGAGGTAAGTCAACTTTGAGTAGTACGAAATATCAATAAATGTCACTTTTCAGGACCCTGTCTTAAATGGATAATTTGAAAAATCCAAGTAACTTTGCAGATCTTCATTGTAAAGGGTTTAAACACCCTTTCCCTTGCTTGTTCAATGAACCATAAACAATTAATGAACATGTGTCTTTGGAACGGTCGTTAAGACACTAACAGCTTAGACGGTAGGCTTTTAAGTTCACAGTTATGAAATCTTAGGACACTAAAAGAGGCCTTTCTACTGACTCTGAAAAACACCAAAAGAAAGATGCCCAGGGTCCCTGCTCATCTGCACGAACGTGCCTTGGGCATGCTGCTAGGAGGCATGAGGACTGCAGATGTGGCCAGGGCAATAAATTGCAATGTCTGTACTGTGAGACACCTAAGAGAGTGCTACAGGGAGACAGGATGGACAGCTGATCGTCCTCGCAGTAGCAGACCACATGTAACAACACCTGCACAGGATCGGTACATCCGAACATCACACCTGCGGGACAGGTACAGGATGGCAACAACAACTGCCCGAGTTGCACCAGGAATGCCCTCCATCAGTGCTCAGACTGTCCGCAATAGGCTGAGAGAGGCTGGACAGAGAGCTTGTAGGCCTGTTGTAAGGCAGGTCCTCACCAAACATCACTGGCAACAACGTCGCCTATGGGCACAAACCCATTGTCGCTGGACCAGACAGGACTGGCAAGAAGTGCTCTTCACTGACGAGTTGTGGTTTTGTCTCACCAGGGGTGATGGTCAGATTCGCGTTTATCGTCGAAAGAATTGGCATTACACCGAGGCCTATACTCTGGATCGAGGTGGAGGGTCTGTCATGGCCTGGGGCAGTGTGTCACAGCATCATGGGACTGAGCTTGTTGTCATTGCAGTCAATCTCAACGCTGTGCGTTACAGGGAAGACATCCTCCTCTCTCATGTGGAACCCTTCCTGCAGGCTCATCCTAACATGACCCTCCAGCATGACAATGCCACCAGCCATACTGCTTGTTCTGTGCATGATGTGGTAGCCACACCAGATACTGACTGTTACTTTTGATTTTGACCCCCCCTTTGTTCAGGGACACAATCAATTTGTCTTAGTCACATGTCTGTGGAACTTGTTCAGTTTGTCGCAGTTGTTGACTCTTATGTTCATACAAATATTTACATGTTAAGTTTGCTGAAAATTAACTCAGTTGACAGTGAGAGGACGTATCTTTTTCTTTTTTTTACTGAGTTTATATCAACCTTATTACTTTGGTGTGTGTGTGGGGCAATTGGATCACATAGAGTAATTCATCACTAAGACTACTATGCACTCCTACTAGAAAACCACAGTATATGCAAACTGAAGTACTTACTCATAAGGAATTAGAACATTTTAGGCTATCACTTGGGGAGAGAAATCTGATGGTGCCTGTTTAAGTATAGACGTTTGTTAAAACCCGTTACAGTCTATGCTGTGGGGGTTCTGCTAGCATATATGGAATTGTTTTAAGGTCATACCAATGATCATTTTGCTATTTTATTTTGAATTAAAACACCTTTTAAGTATTAAAATAATTTGATACATTTTATTTGGCCTTACTGCCCATTCAAACGCATTGAATAACAGATTCACAACATGGAACAGTCCCCAAAAATTATGTAAGTGATGTTTGCTCTGAAGTATCTGAATATTCTGAGAGATGCATGAAAGGTCAGGAAACTGATATTGTTGCATGTGTATATATATATACACTGCTCAAAAAAATAAAGGGAACACTTAAACAACACAATGTAACTCCAAGTCAATCACACTTCTGTGAAATCAAATTGTCCACTTAGGAAGCAACACTGATTGACAATAAATTTCACATGCTGTTGTGCAAATGGAATAGACAACAGGTGGAAATTATAGGCAATTAGCAAGACACCCCCAATAAAGGAGTGGTTCTGCAGGTGGGGACCACAGACCACTTCTCAGTTCCTATGCTTCCTGGCTGATGTTTTGGTCACTTTTGAATGCTGGCGGTGCTTTCACCTAGTGGTAGCATGAGACTGAGTCTACAACCCACACAAGTGGCTCAGGTAGTGCAGCTCATCCAGGATGACACATCAATGCGAGCTGTGGCAAGAAGGTTTGCTGTGTCTGTCAGCGTAGTGTTCGGAGCACGGAGGCGCCATCAGGAGACGTGGAGGAGGCCGTAGGTGGTCAACAACCCAGCAGCAGGACCGCTACCTTCGCCTTTGTGCAAGGAGGAGCACTGCCAGAGCCCTGCAAAATGACCTCCAGCAGGCCACAAATGTGTATGTGTCTGCTCAAACGGCCAGAAACGGACTCCATGAAGGTGGTATGAGGGCCCGACGTCCACAGGTGGGGGTTGTGCTTACAGCCCAACACTGTGCAGGACTTTTGGCATTTGCCAGAGAACACCAAGATTGGTAAATTCGCCACTGGTGCCCTGTGCTCTTCAGACGAAAGCAGGTTCACACTGAGCACATGTGACAGTCTGCAGACGCCGTGGAGAACGTTCTGCTGCCTGCAACATCCTCCAGCATGACCAGTTTGGTGGTGGGTCAGTCATGGTGTGGGGTGGCATTTCTTTGGGGGGCCGCACAGCCCTCCATGTGTTCGCCAGAGGTAGCCTGACTGCCATTAGGTACCGAGATGAGATCCTCAGACCCCATGTGAGACCATATGCTGGTGCGGTTGGCCCTGGGTTCCTCCTAATGCAGGACAATGCTAGACCTCATGTGGCTGGAGTGTGTCAGCAAGTTCCTGCAAGAGGAAGGCATTGATGCTATGGACTGGCCCGCCCGTTCCCCAGACCTGAATCCAATTGAGCACATCTGGGACATGTCTCGCTCCATCCACCAACGCCACGTTGCACCACAGACTGTTGAGGAGTTGGCGGATGCTTTAGTCCAGGTCTGAGAGGAGATCCCTCAGGAGACCATCCGCCACCTCATCAGGAGCATGCCCAGGTGTTGTAGGGAGGCCATACAGGCACGTGGAGGCCACACACTACTGAGCCTAATTTTTACTTGTTTTAAGGACATTACATCAAAGTTGGATCAGCCTGTAGTGTGGTTTTCCACTTTAATTGAGTGTGACTCCAAATCCAGACGTCCATGGGTTGATACATTTGATTTCCATTGATCATTTTTATGTGATTTTGTTGTCAGCACATTCAACTATGTAAAGAAAAAAGTATTTAATAATATTTCATTCATTCAGATCTATGATGTTTTATTTTAGTGTTCCCTTTATTTTTTTGAGCAGTGTATATTTAATCCATTACTTTTGCCATTTAACTTTGGGCTCGGCGTTCCGCTAGCGGGACAACTTCCAGTGAAACTGGATGGCGTGCAATCCGAATAAATAATCGTAAAAATGATGGATAGTAAACATTTATATATATTCAAATGTCTTATATCAGTTAAAAGCTTAAATTATTGTTAACCTGTTGGTACTAGGGGGCAGTATTTTCATTTTTGGATAGAAAAACGTTTAAACGGGATATTTTGTCAGGAAAAGATGCATATAATTGACAGCTTTCGATAGAAAACACTAACGTTTCCAAAACTGTAAAGATATGGTCTGTGAGTATAACAGAACTGATGTTGCCAGTGAAAGCCTGAGAAAAATCCAATCCGGAAGTGCCCCAGGTTTTGAAAGCGCTGCGTTCCAATGACTCTCTATTTGGCTGTGAATGTACCATCAACGGGCTTACGCTTTCTACGTATTCCCCAAGGTGTCTACAGCGTTGTGACGTAGTTTTACGCATTTCTGTTGAAGAATAGCCGTAGGCGGCCACATTGCGTGGGTGGTCACATGGTGGCTCCGAGAGAGATTTTTGCGTAAAATACAGAGGTAGCTCCAATCGGTCCTAGAGAAAAACGAGTTGTCCCGACAGATATATTATCAAATAGATATTAGAAAAACACCTTAAGGATGGATTCTAAACAACGTTTGCCATGTTTCTGTCGATATTATGGAGCTAATTTGGAATATTTTTGGCCGTTGTGGTGACTGCAATTTCTCAGCCAAACGTGAAGAACAGACGGAGCTGTTTCGCCTACAAAAATAATATTTTGGGGGAAAAAATGAACTTTGGCTATCTACCTGGGAGTCTCGTGAGTTAAAACACCCGAAGTTCATCAAAGGTAAACTATTTAATTTGATTGCTTTTCTGATTTCTGTGACAAGGTTGCCTGCTGCTAGCATAATGCTATGCTAGTCTATGATAAACTTACACACATGCTTGTCTAGCGTTGGCTGTAAATCATATTTTTAAAATCTGAGATGACTGGGTGATTAACAAAAGGATAAGCTGTGTTCCAATATATTTCACTTGTGATTTTCATGAATAGGAATATTTTCTAGGAAGATTAATGTCCGTTGCGTTATGCTAATTCGTGTCAGGCGATGATTACGCTCTCGGATCCGGATTTGAGAGTCACAAGAAGTTTTAATATAACTGCACTGTCCGATTTACAGTAGCCTTTACAGCACAGCAAAAGAAACGAGCCTGAAACCTTTAACAAAGACTATTGACACCCAGTGGAAGCCATAGTAATTGCGTACTAGGAGCTAGATACATTTTTCTCCCTATAAGTTCCATTGGAAAGAAGATGTGCTCTCTCAAAAATAAAAATTCTGTGACGCAGCAGGAGCATGGGGAGAAGTGACAATGTGCACGTGTAGAGGTATACGCCACTAAAAACCTCTTTGCACCTTGTGATGGAGTAGCTATTATTAACCACGAAAAATGAGTGATGTAGGCGGAAACAGTGGCAGTGATAACCATGGAGAAGGAGCAGCTTCCAAAGAAGAAATTATTGATTAAAAAGGGTTAAACTGTTTCAGTTATTTGGATGTGGTTTGGCTTTTTGAAGTCCGATAAAGAGCAGAGCAATGTTCGGTGCAAATTGTGCCATAGACAGGTGGCTACCAAGTCTGGTAATATGACAAACCTTCTTCACCATCTGAAGCAAAATCACTCTTTAGAACATGCAAAAAAGTTTGGGTTTGCGTCACGGTATTGATAAACGGCCCTCAAGCACCAGCCAATCTAGGGGTGTTTGCCCGAAGCAGCCAACACTGACTGACAGCGTTTATGCCCTACGAGCAAACATCGAAAAGACACAAAGACATCACAAAGGCTATTATTATGCATTGTATTGCTAAGGACATGCTACCATTTAGCACAATCGAAAAGGAAGGTTTCAAGAGGCTTATCAATTTAATTAACCCCAGGTATATGTTCCCTGACAGCAAACATTTCTCTGCCTAAACTCCACACCGAGTGCAGGGAAACAATTGAGGGACCGCTCAAGACAGATTTTTACGTATTTTGCTACTACTGTGGTCTAGTTGCAGAGCCTTATTAGCCTCACTGTCCAAAGAGTGACAAAGAGTGGAGTCTTTAAAAGAAATGCCTTCAAACATCATACTTTCCCGATGACCACACGGGTAAAGCTATAGCAGAGGGGCTCATTGAAGCTCTCGCCTCCTGGGGATTCAGTTAAGACAGACCAGTCTGTATTACAACAGATAGAGGTGCGAACGTGGTGAAGGATGCTCAAATCCACAAATGGACCCGACTGCAATGTTTTGGACATCATCTGCACTTGGCCATTGGTAAGTAACCTTGTTAATTGGGGATTATTTATGTAATTGGGTAGATGAAACTAAATGTGTTTTTTTTTATTTTAATTGTATTTTTTTTATATTTTCCCCCCCTTTTTCCATCAACTGATTTATGTTAAATATTTTGATAAAAAATTTTAGGTGCCTTTTCCTATTCATGGAAAAAGAAGAGAGACCTGGCAGTTGCTCAAAAAGAACACAACCTACCCCTGCATAAGTTGGTGACAGTCGCCTACCAGGTGGGGATCACGTCAAAAGATGGTGCAAAGAGTACTGGAGCAGCAGAAAGACATTTCACAGGCCTTGTCCAGTGACAAGAAGACTGGCGCTTAGCTCCCAGATATACAGTTGAAGTCGGAAGATTACATACACTTAGGTTGGAGTCATTAAAACTCGTCTCTGTATCATAATTCCAATGGGTCAGAAGTTTACGTACACTGAGTTGACTGTGCCTTTTAAACTCCTTGGAAAATTCCAGAATATGATGTCATGGCTTTAGAAGCTTCTGATATGCTAATTGACATAATTTGAGTCAATCGAAGGTGGACCTGTGGATGTATTTCAAGGCCTACCTTCAAACACAGTGCCTCTTTGCTTGACATCATGGGAAAATCAAAAGAAATCAGCCAAGACCTCAGAAAAACAATTGCAGACCTCCACAAGTCTGGTTCATCCTTGGGAGCAATTTACAAGGTACCACGTTCATCTGTACAAACAACAGCACGCAAGTGTAAACACCATGGGACTACACAGCCGTCATACCGCCCAGGAAAGAGACGTGTTCTGTCTCCTAGAGATGAACGTACTTGGGTGTGAAAAGTGCAAATCAATCCCAGAACAGCAAAGGACCTTGTGAAGATGCTTGAGGAAATGGGTACAGAGGTATCTATATCCACAGTAAAACAGGTCCTATATCGACTGCTCAGCAAGGGAGAAGCCACTGCTCCAAAACCACCATTAAAAAGCCAGACTACGGTTTGCAACTGCACATGGGGACAAAGATCTAACTCTTTGGAGAAATGTCCTCTGGTCTGATGAAACAGACTGAGTCAGGCCAGTGGTTCTTACCTGAAGCCAATACTACACCTGTTCAATACAGAGGTCATGAAACCTGATGATGGCGAAACAGAGCTCACCCAAATCATCAAAACGATAGTCATGGCCTCTGAATGAGAAATATGATGACCTCCTGGACATGGCCTCGTTGGTCGACCCTCGGTTTTAAACACATTACCTCTAAGAGGAGAAGGTGGGCCACATTAAAGCAAGAGCTGTCTCTGATGGTCAATGAGGGACATGAAATCCCAAGCCCAGCACAGGGAGATGTTGCTGCTCCTTCACCACAACTGCCAGCTAAAAAGAGAAAGTCACTGGGCAGTTTTTTTCAAGAAGTCATGCTCCACCACCACAGGTCTTACTGAAATCCAGCTGGTAGAAAAGGAGCTCAGCTGCTACTTTCTCTTGATGCTGACCTTGAAACCAATCCACTGGACTGGTGGAAGATCCACCCCAAAAACTTTCCCCAAGTCAGCCACCTGGCAATGCGCTACCTGTGCATTCCTGCTACCAGCTCCCCCTCAGAGTGTGTTTTTAGCACAGGTGGCAACATGGTGACCTGCCATAGGGTAGCTTTAAAGCCAGAGACCGTAGACAGACTTGTCTTTCTTGCTTCTAACTTGTAAGACAACAACTTCAACTGTGATGTGCCATTAGTCTAACAGTTATAATACACAGACTTGCACTATTTGTTTTTACATTTCCTGTTCTACTTCTGTCATGGCCTACCTCTTCCAAGATGGCGTAGCAGTGGGATGTTTTGATTGTCTTGTCCTTGTATCTATTGTATATATTTTTAAAGAAAGAAACCATCTAATTTTTACATCTACGGACTGAACATACACTCCTGCAACCCGCCTCACCCAATGTGGTATGGATCTGCAATTTCTTTTTATACTTAAGAACCATAACCCCCGTCAGAAGCTAGCCAGCTAACTAGCTAGTAGTCAGTTAGCCACTCCTAACGGTCATCACCGTTAACTCTGACATTTTCCAGCTTCAGCCCGATCAACTCCTGCACAGCGCGATATCAACCCAGAGAATTTCAGACTGCTTTTCTCCACAGTATCTCCGGATTCCTACCGCAAGCTCTGAACCTTTACTCTGGATCGTCTGTTAGCTAGCTGCTAGCCGAGTGGCTACACCTTACGTGTCTGTCCCAACACAAGCACCAGTTAGCCTGGAGTTTGCCTCGAGCTAGGCCCATCTCCCGGCTAGCTGAAGAAATCCATCAGATAATCCCTGGGCTTCAATTACCGACAAAGAGCCCCGCCGATCCATCACGACTGGTCTGCTGACGTTAACGTCCAAGGGGGTTTCAACAGGCTCCCCCGTTGCGACTTCCCCGAGGCCAATCTGCTAGCCCCGGCCTGCTAGTGGTCTGAATCACCCTATGATTACTTGGCAACACATGCCTCTCCCTAATGTCAATATGCCTCGTCTATTGCGGTTTTGGTTAGTTGTCTTTGTCTTATTTCACTGTAGAGCCTACAGCCCTGCTCAATATGCCTTAGCTAGCCCTGTTGTTCTACCTCCCACACATGCGGTGACCACACCTGGCTTAAATGGTGCTTCTAGAGACACAACCTCTCATAGTCTCTCAATGCCTAGGCTTGCCTCCACTGTACTCACACCCTACCATACCCTTGTCTGTACATTACGCCTTGAATCTATCCTTCCGTGCCCAGATACCTTGCCCCCTTTTACTCTCTGTTCTGAAAACACTAGACGACCAGTTCTTTGAACCTTTAGCGGTACTCTTATCCTACTCCTCCTCTGTTCCTCCTCTGATGTAGAGGTTAACTCAGGCCCTGTGTGTCCCCAGGCTCTCTAATTTGTTGACTTCTGTAACTGTAAAAGCATTGGTTTCATGCATGTTAACATCAGAAGCCTCCTCCCTAAGTCCGTTTTATTCATTGTTTTAGCACACTCCGCCAACCCGGATGTCCTAGCCGTGTCTGAATCCTGGCTTAGGAAGGCCACCAAAAATCCTGAAATTTCTAACTATAACATTTTCCGACAGGATGGAACTGCCAAAGTGGGTGGAGTTGCAATCACTTGTAGAGAGAGCCTGCAGAGTAATGTCATACTATCCATGTCTGTGCCCAAACAATCCAAACAACAAAAATCCACCTTAACAGAAACAAGTCTATCACCGTTGCTGCTTGCTATAGACCCCCTTCAGCCCCCAGCTGTGCCCTGGACACCATATGAGATTGGGGGTGATCAATTCAATCTTCAGAGTAAGTACTGTTAGGTGACCTAAACTGGGACATGCTTAACACCTCAGCCGTATTATAATCTAAGACGGATGCCCTCAGTCTCACACAAATTATCAAGGAACCTACCAGGTGCAACCCTATATCCGTAACCATGGGCACCCTCAGATATCATCCTGACCTCCTTGCCCTCTAAATACACCTCTACTGTCTTGAACCAGGATCTCGGCGATCACTGCCTCATTGCCTGGGTGCGTAATGGGTCCGCGGTCAAACGACCACCCCTCATCACTGTCAAACGCTGCCTAAAACACTTCAGCGAGCAGGCCTTTCTAACCGATCTGGCCCGGGTTTCCTGGAAGGATATTGACCTCATCTCGTCAGTAGAGGATGCCTGGTTGCTCTTCAAAAGAGCTTTCCTCTCCATCTTAAATGAGCATGACCCATTAAAAAATGTAGAATTAAGAACCGATATAGCCCTTGGTTCACCTCAGACATGACTACCCTTGACCAGCACAAAAACATCCTGTGGCCTTCTGCATTAGCATCAAATAGCCCCCGCGATATGCAACTCTTCAGGGAAGTCAGGAACCAATATACTCAGTCAGTTAAGAAAGCAAAGGCTAGCTTTTTCAAACAGAATTTTGCTTCCTGTAGCACCAATTCCAAGAGGTTTTGGGACACTGAAAAGGCCATGGAGAATAAGAGCACCTCCTCCCAGCTGCCCACTGCACTGAGGATAGGAAACTCTGTAATTGCCTTTTTTAAATCTACAAATATCCCCCTGCTTCTCCTTCACCCAAATCCAAACAGCTGATGTTCTGAAAGAGCTGTAAAATCTGGATCCCTACAAATCAGCTGGGCTAGACAATCTGGACCCTCTCTAAGATTATCAGCCGCAACCCCTGTTACTACCCTGTTCAACCACTTTCGTGTCATCTGAGATCCCTAAAGATTAGAACGCTGCCGCTGTCATCCCCCACTTCAAAGGGGGAGATACCTTAGACCCGAACTGTTATAGACCTACAGTCGAAGTTGCAAGTTTATATACACCTGAGCCAAATACATTAACTCAGTTTTTCACAATTCCTGACATTTAATCCTAGTAAAAATCCCTGTTTTTAGGTCAGTTAGGATCACCACTTTATTTTAATAATGTGAAATGTCAGAATAATACTAGAGAATGCTTTAATTTCTTTCATCACATTCCCAGTGGGTCAGAAGTTTACATACACTCAATTAGTATTTTGTAGCATTGCCTTTTAAATTGTTTAAATTGGGTCAAACGCTTCAAGCTTCCCTTCCTTTTTGAATTTTGGCCCATTCCTCCTGACAGAGCTGTTGTAACTGTGTCAGGTTTGTTGGCCTTGCTCGCACATGCTTTTTCAGTTCTGCCCACAGATCTTCTATAGGATTGAGGTCAGGGCTTTGTGATGGGCGCTCCAATACCTTGACTTTATTGTCCTTAAGCCATTTTGCCACAACTTTGGAAGTATGCTTGAGGTCGTTGTCCATTTTGAAGACCCACTTGCGACCAAGCTTTAACTTCCTGACTGATGTCTTGAGATGTTGCTTCAATATATCCACATATTTTTCCTCCCACATGATGCCATCTATTTTGTGAAGTGCACCAGCCCTTCCTGCAGCAAAGTACCCCCACAACATGATGCTGTTTCCTCATGGCACTTGATGGTTTTTGCAACTGCACTTGAAGAAACTTTCAAAGCAATGATGCACTGTCATTTCTCTTTGCTTATTTGAGCTGTTCTTGCCATAATATGGACTTGGTCTTTTACGAAATATGGCTGTCTTCTGAAAACCACCCCTACCACGTCACAACACAACTGATCAAACACATTAAGAATAAACTTTTAACAAGGCACACCTGTTGTTTGAAATGCATTCCAGGTGACTACCTCATGAAGCTGGTTGAGAGAATGCAAAGCTGTAATCATGGGAGATGGTGGCTACTTTGAAGAATCTTTAAAATTATATTTTGATTTGTACCATTTTTTGGGATAATACATGATTCAATGTGTTATTTCATAGTTTAGATTTTTTCACTATTCTACATTGTAGAAAATGGTACGAATAAAAACCCTTGAATGAGTAGGTATGTAAACTTTTTGACTGGTACTGTACTGCCATTCATTTTTTTAAATATTCAACTTGTACCGGTGGACCTTCATTCTTTTCTTGTGAGGCCTGTGGGCTTCCTAGAGCAAAATAACCAACATTTACGTGTTCGAGAGTCGTCTTTCCATAGCGGGGTCATAACCGTTAGGACGCTGCGGACTATTTTGTGAGAAGACCGGTATTTGGGATGTCTCATGGTCTGACGAACACCGCTCTTACCTTTCATCACAGATGTGTGAGACATCCAATGCAAAAAAAATGTATCTTCCTTAAACCTACTGATTTTAATGGGGATTTTTCTATGCTAATCTGAAGGTGCTGGTCCCTGAAGGCATTCAAAATGCAGTTTGTGCATTCACTTTGATGTGGCAACAGTGACTGGTAGAGGAGAGCCAAGAGTGTTGTACCAATGCGTGTGGACAGAGTTGTAACTCGTTTGAAGGCCAGTTGTGAGGGTTTGCATCCGGAGTGGACGCAGGGCAAAGAGTGGGAGATTTATAGAAACCTCCTTTCAGTGTTCGTTGCTCCTTTGCAGGATGGGTCTGTACTTTCAGAAGTTCCATGACATGCAGGCAAAATGCAATCCCTAAAGTCAAACTGCACGCAGAGACATACATATGGTATCCACAAGTTCATCTGACTCTGGAGAAGAATATAAAGTGCCTCATTGCCAAAATCCAGAGGTTTCCCTTTAAACAGCTAAGTTTGATCGGTAGCAGATAATTCTATTTTGATTTTAAGATTAGAATAGCAGAGGAGAGGATGCCTTTTGTCTTAGTTGTTGGGAAAGTGGCCAAAGTTGCTGATTTTTGTGTCGAGTTACATTGTTTACAGTGAATAGAATGTGATGTTTGGAGTGACTATCACAATGGAACCTTCAGAATGCTGAGAAATTCCTGTACGTGGATGGAGGACAAAAAAATGGCAGTTTAGTATTTTAAAAATAGCTCAAACTATTCCAGACTAGTCTACACATTTTAAAGTTTGAACAGCGTTTCTAGCGTAAACCGTGTAAGAGGATTAGCTTTGTATAAAAATAAATAAACCTGTAAGTCCAAAATAATTCTTACAATATCTAGTGTTGCTGCTGTCGCAAGCCTTATAAGTCGAAGTTTGTTGGAGATTTAAAGTGGGGACTCTTTCTTTGCAAGCCCCACTAATAATAATTGATTGCATTTTGATTGCAACTTTCCACCTACAGTAGGTGCTCAGTGCTTATCATTATAAGGGGGGAAACACCTGTTCCACCACACATGTAGCACTGCAAACATTTTATGCCAGAACACTCACCATAAATCAGTTATTATGGTGGAAAGGTTAGGAGTGTTGTATGCCATTTGGAAATTTAGGTGGCCATGATTTGAAAGGGGCCAGGTTGGGAATTTAGCCAGGACACCAGGGTTAACACCCCTGCTCTTACAGAAAGTGCCATGGGGTTTTTAATGACCACCGAGACTGCACTCTATGTCCTGTGTTCTCCCATAGACCAGAGGGAAGAGTGCCCCCTACTCCAACACAACTTCCATATCTCTAATAGTGTCGGTCTTTCTCTCTCGCTCTCTGTAGCATGGGAAGGACTTTGAGGCGATCCAGACGAACATAGCTTTGAAGCATAAGAAGAAGGGGAAGCCAGCCAGCATGGTGAAGAACAAAGAGCAAGTCCGACACTTCTACTACCGCACCTGGCACAAGATCTCCAAGCACATCGACTTCGCCAACGGTAAGCTAGCTTGTCTCTCTGTTTCGCTCTCTTCTCTCGTTATTTTTCAAATAGAACTCTCCACTCACCTCTTGCTTGTTTACACAGTCTTATTTTCTCTTTTTATGCCCGTGTTTCGGTTTGTTGACTAAAACATTGACCTTCAAAATCAGTGTGAAACTTTGCCTGCGACCTGTTTGCAAAGTTTAATTTGCGAATGCCAACTGGTCTTCATAAAAAGCCACCCAAGATCACTGGTGTGCTGCAGTTGTTTTTCTTTTCACTTTTATCCCATAACATGCCCAGTTCCTCCTGTCCCACAGTGTACTCCCGTGTGCTGAAGAAGTCTTCTCAGGAGCTGTATGGTCTCATCTGCTATGCTGAACTCAGGAAGAAGGTTGGAGGATGTAAGTCAAGCAGGGTGTGTGTGTGTGTGTATCTGTCTTGTCTTGGATGGTGTGTTTGACATTGGCCTCAGTCTGGCTCTGTTTCTGGGGCTGGTTGGCCACAATGGAGCTGATTTTAATTGTTTAGCTGGACAGGGCCGGGGTCATGAGGGACAGTTAAGTGTGGCGAAGGTCATGATGTTACTATGTCTGTGTTAATCTTGTCCAAAGATGGCTAGCTTTTCGAACTCCTGTTGGAGGAAATTTTTAGATATGTTAATGTTTGTGTTGTCTTCACAAAGCAAGATCAAGGAGGTACTGGCTTTTCTAACTCTGTTGTTGTTCATAGTGATGGACGATAAGAACGTGGCCAAGCTTAACGAGCTCATCCAACAGGGGTAAGACTGAGACCAAAAATGATAACAATGTAACCACAGCTTTTAGAAATATACCACCTCTTTTCTCCAAGACTTTAGGGTTAAAAGTAGTTGATTTGTTTATAAATAGTTGACACATTTGAAATTAACCAATATATACACCTGTTTTTTATGTACACCCATCTAGTACCTCGTCGTTACCCCCTTTGCCTTTAGAACAGCTTGAATTCTTCAGGGCATTAGTTTTACAAGTCGGAAACGTTCCACCGCGATGTTGGTCCATTTTGATGCGATGGCATCGCACAGTTGCTGCAAATTGGACGGCGGTACATTGCCGCCACCAATCTGTATTGTTGACACCAGGAAGAATGGGTCCATGGACTCATGCTGCTTACGCCCAATTCTTCCTGTGCCATCAGCATGACGCAACAATAATCGTGAATCGGGACTGGCACTGTCAATGTTTTTTTGTCCCACGATTCTCGGGAAACCCTGGAAACAGTCTTGTATGAAAAGCCCATGAGGGCTGCCGTTTCTGAGATACTGGATCCGGCATGCCTGGCACAGACGATTATACCACGCTCAGTCGCTTATGTCACTCGCTTTGCCCATTCTAATGTTCAAACAGTAACTTGATGCCTGTCTGCCGGGTTTATATAGCAAACCACGGCCACGTGACTCACTGTCTGTAGCATCGAGCCATTTTCGTGAACAGGGTGGTGTAGGTAATAAACTGTCCGGTGTGGCGATATACTGAACAAAAATATAAACACAAAATGTAATGCGTTGGTTTCATGGGCTGAAATAAAAGATCCCAGAAATGTTCCATATACAAAAAAATACGTATTTCTCAATTTTGTGCGTAAAGTTGTTTCCCTCCCTGTTAGTCAGCATTTCTCCTTTGCCAAGATAATCCATCCACCTGATAGGTGTGGCATATCAAGTAGCTGATTAAACATGATCATTACACAGGTGCACCTTGTGCTGGGGTCAAGAAAAGGCCACTAAAGATGTGCAGATTTGTCACACAACACAATGCCACAGATGTCTGAAGTTGAGTGAGCTTGCAGGAATGTCCACCAGAGCTGTTGGCAGAGAATTGAATGTTCATTTCTCTACCATAAGCTGCCTCTGACTTCGTTTTATTGAATTTGGCAGTATGTCCAACTGGCCTCACAACTGCAGACGACATGTAATCGGGACAGCCCAGATCCTCCACATCCTGCTTCTTCACTTGCGTGATCATCTGAGACCTACCAACAGGACAGCTGATGAAATTGAGGAGTATTTTTGTCTGTAATAAAGGCCTCTTGTGAAAATAAAAAATACAAATTCTGATTGGCTGGGCCTGGCTCAAATTGGGTGGGCCTATGCCATCACAGGCCCACCAATGGCTGCGCCCATGCCCAGTCATGTAAAAACTATAGATTAGGGCCTAATTTATTTATTTAAATGAACTGATTTCCTTACTGTTAAATTAGCTAATGACGGAGGTAGCTTATGGTAAAGAAATGAACATTAACATTTCTGGCAACCGCTCTCGTGGACATTCCTGCAGTCAGCATGCCAATTGCACACTCCCTCAACTTGAGACACCTGTGGCATTTTGTTGTGACTAAACTGGACATTTTAGAGAGGCTTTTTATTGCCCCCAGCACAAGGTGCACATGTGTAATGATCATGCTGTTTAATCAGCTTCTTGATATTTCACACCTGTCAGGTGGATGGATTATCAACACTTTACATGTTGAGTTTTTGTTCAGTGTAGATGGTTGATATTTTGTCATTGTCATTTTTGTTGTAGTTTGTGTTTATCTCATGTTTCTGCTCTATTCTCCAAGGGCCACCACGGTGCGTTCTAAAGGCAGGAACCTACGCATCAAAGCTCCCATGTGCCGTGCGCTCAAGAGGCTATGTGACCCAGATGGTGAGTATACACACGCACAAACACACATTGACAGACACTCACACAGCAGGGAGAGCGCGGAAGTGTATGAATGGGGACGTTGAGTCATGCATGTGGGCAGGAGGAGATGGATTTCCATGGCAATACTCGGGAAGGGGGCGGATGAGTAGGGGAGGGTAAGTGGTGGTGGTAATGATGCTGATCATCTTACAAATTGTATCCCTCTTTCCTTTACACCTCCCTCTCACTCACTCTCTAGGAGTGAGTGATGAAGAAGACCAGAAGCCTGTGCGTCTACCTCTGAAGGTTGCCGTGGAGCTGCAGCCGCGTAGCAACCACTCCTGGGCCCGTGTTCAGAGTCTTGCCCATAATCCCCGCCTCAGGTCAGTGTCAACTAACTATAAAGACTATCATTTCTGAATTATTTTTTTTGTGATAACTTCCTGTATACGAAAGGTGTACTGCAGGGGCAGTATTGAGACCAGTTCTCTTTTAATATTTATATAAATAAAACTGTTGAAAAGTGTATTAATCTGTATGTAGACGATACTGTTATGCATGCTATTGCCCCAACTGTAGATGTTGAGCTGCAATCTGACTTTGTTGCCTTACAACAAGCACTGGTTGGTTTAAAACTTGTACATAATGCGGGCTAAATGCATGTTCTCTAATTCTTTCAGATGGACTACATATTTATTCATTGAGTGTTTTGCCCATAGATCGGGTTCCCGCCTATAAATGTCTGTGCATTTGGATTGATCAACACTTAACGTTGAAGAAACATACGGATGAAATTCATGGCGTTGTTTTGTTTTATAGTATGAAGAGTACAGCTTAACGTAGCTAAATAAAATCAAAAGGATATTTTCTCCAAACGATATGAGGGTGTGTACATGCAGCTGTTGTGTTGCACTGTTAAGAAAGAAAGTCTTGCTATCTGTTTTGATTTTTAATACATTCTAAGGTTGCATGACGCGTCTAATAATTTGGGAAAAATTAGCATGAAAGGCATGAACTCTGCTTAGTTTTTTTGCGCCGGCTAAATACGCTTGATCCGTCTCATTCACATTTTGACAAGTACTTGATAATGCCTCGAATTTCCCGCCGGCATCCCCTTTTTGTGGCCGTAATGCCCCCTAAAAAAAAATATTTTTTTGGCCAGTTGTGCCCCTGGCCTGAGAAATAATAATAATAATTCCCTTCTTCGTGCGCCGACGCACCTCTCGGATATCTAAATTCTTATTAGCCAATGCCAGTCACGTGATCGGGTCGTTCTCAAGTGAAGACCGACACGTCGGGGACGCAACTGTGCGTGTCCTTATCGAATTCCGAGGCGCATGTTGAAGATGTTGGAAGAACTGTCCACATTTCCTTTTCGTCAGTCAACAAGATGAGTAGGCCCAACGAACAGCAAAAGCACTAGCCTATGTCAATCTACTATACCCCATAGTACAAAAGTTTACCTATTCTGTGCAATAAATAAATATTTCAAACAATCTGGGACAGTTGTGGGATGCGATAGATCCCAAATTAATACAACTACTAGCTTCAAAAAAGCAATGAGGCTGACACAACAGATCAGAACATTTAGCTTGAAATGTTGATAAACTATTAGGCTATTTCATCACATTAAAAGTGCAGCAATGTGCACATGGCAGTAGGCTATAAGCGTGAATGTTCCAAAATGCAATCAATTAGCGGGAAAACGACATTCTGAAAAATCACTACAAATGCGATTTTATAATAAAAGCATTACATGCATAAAGGTGCATTTTTATTTTAAAAATGATCTTCCCCAAACTTCAAACTCACGTGCTGCGTGTATGTATGCCAGTTAGGCAAAATACCCGTTGTAAAGCAGATTAATATTCTTAATTTTAAGTTACTTGTCCACTTAAATTGTGACACAAACCTTATCAAAAAATATATGCCTAATGGGCGAGGCTACATGATATGTGCGACTGAGTTGAAAAAGTTTTTTTTTAAGGAGTGCTGTTTCTTGCTTTACTGCACACAAACTGGGCGTCGTTCACAAGTGATAATATTGCCACCCATCAGACTTCTTAATTTAATCTTGTCTTTACATATAATTTAGTACATGTGTGAAATTTGTTTTTATTTAGAATCGGCTATTATCATGCATCTGTCTTGGAACAGGGGCAGGGGGAAAAATACATGTCATCTATGCACTTAAATAGTGAATGGAGGATGCTTTTCCCGTGGTTCATTTTCATGCCATGAGGTAGGCTATACTGTTGTAAAGAGAAGTAATGTGCTTACTATTAGAACAATTAAATAAATAAATATAGTAGGCCTAGCCTATAGAAAGTTGATGGTAGCCTCTATTAAAAAGAGGATATCAAAACTGTTTTCTCACTTAATTGCATAGCCTATAGAAACATGAGCATAGACTCAACATTAAGTGATTTACTAAAATTTTCATTTTGATTTTTCATTGATTTCAGAGTGATTAGAGGGACAACTGTGCTGAATACCAGGCAGTTAGCAAGTTTGGCAGGCTACTAAACTGTCATTTTTTATTTTATTTTATTTCACCTTTATTTAACCAGGTAGGCTAGTTGAGAACAAGTTCTCATTTGCAACTGCGACCTGGCCAAGATAAAGCATAGCAGTGTGAACAGACAACACAGAGTTACACATGGAGTAAACAATTAACAAGTCAATAACACAGTAGAAAAAAAGGGGAGTCTATAGACATTGTGTGCAAAAGACATGAGGAGGTAGGCAAATAATTACAATTTTGCAGATTAACACTGGAGTGATAAATGATCAGATGGTCATGTACAGGTAGAGATATTAGTGTGCAAAAGAGCAGAAAAGTAAATAAATAAAAACAGTATGGGGATGAGGTAGGTAAAAATGGGTGGGCTATTTACCGATAGACTATGTACAGCTGCAGCGATCGGTTAGCTGCTCAGATAGCAGCTGTTTGAAGTTGGTGAGGGAGATAAGTCTCCAACTTCAGCGATTATTTTTTAAATTTTTTTTATTTTTATTTTTTTATTATTATTTTTTTTTTTTGGCAATTCGTTCCAGTCACAGGCAGCAGAGAACTGGAAGGAAAGGCGGCCAAATGGGGTGTTTGCTTTAGGGATGATCAGTGAGATACACCTGCTGGAGCGCGTGCTACGGATGGGTGTTGCCATCGTGACCAGTGAACTGAAATAAGGCGGAGCTTTACCTAGCATGGACTTGTAGATGACCTGGAGCCAGTGGGCCTGGCGACGAATATGTAGCGAGGGCCAGCCGACTAGAGCATACAGGTCGCAGTGGTGGGTGGTATAAGGTGCTTTAGTGACAAAACGGATGGCACTGTGATAAACTGCATCCAGTTTGCTGAGTAGAGTGTTGGAAGCAATTTTGTAGATGACATCGCCGAAGTCGAGGATCGGTAGGATAGTCAGTTTTACTAGGGTAAGTTTGGCGGCGTGAGTGAAGGAGGCTTTGTTGCGGAATAGAAAGCCGACTCTAGATTTGATTTTCGATTG
This sequence comes from Oncorhynchus keta, assembly GCF_023373465.1. Taxonomy (NCBI): domain Eukaryota; kingdom Metazoa; phylum Chordata; class Actinopteri; order Salmoniformes; family Salmonidae; genus Oncorhynchus; species Oncorhynchus keta. Next base: position 1,234,713 of record NC_068425.1, read on the forward strand.
GAGATGTTTGATATGATTCTGGAAGGAGAGTTTACAGTCTAGCCAGACACCTAGGTACTTATATACATATTCAAGGTCGGAACCATCCAGGGTGGTGATGCTGGTCAGGCGTGCTGGTGCAGGCAGCGAACGGTTGAAAAGCATGCATTTGATTTTACTAGCGTTTAAGAGCAGTTGGAGGCCACGGAAGGAGTGTTGTATGGCATTGAAGCTCATTTGGAGGTTAGATAGCACAGTGTCCAAGGACAGGCCGGAAGTATATAGAATGGTGTCGTCTGCGTAGAGGTGGATCAGGGAATCGCCCGCAGCAAGAGCAACATCATTGATATATACAGAGAAAAGAGTCGGCCCGAGGATTGAACCCTGTGGCACCCCCATAGTGACTGCCAGAGGACCGGACAGCATGCCCTCCGATTTGACACACTGAACTGTGTCTGCAAAGTAGTTGGTGAACCAGGCAAGGCAGTCATCCGAAAAACCGAGGCTACTGAGTCTGCCGTTAAGAATATGGTGATTGACAGAGTCGAAAGCCTTGGCATGGTCGATGAAGACTGCTGCACAGTACTGTCTTTTATCGATGGCGGTTATGATATCGTTTAGTACCTTAAGCGTGGCTGAGGTGTACCCGTGACCGGCTCGGAAACCAGATTGCACAACGGGGAAGGTACGGTGGGATTCGAGATGGTCAGTGACCTGTTTGTTGACTTGGCTTTCGAAGACCTTAGATAGGCAGGGCAGGATGGATATACTGTCTGTAACAGTTTGGGTCCAGGGTGTCTCCCGTGACCGTTGGTGTGGCTGTAATACGGTTACCGTGACTAAATCTACTTTTCCCCCCCAAATTTTGTGTTGTGCTGTATTTTTATTTTACATTTGTATTGATTGCTTTTTCCTTTCACATTGCATTTGATTGTTGTATTACTGTGATCAGGGCACCCTTGAGAATGAGTGCCTGGTCTCAATGGGTTTTCCTTGAATAAATAATAGATTTTTTTATAAATCAAGATGGGCAGAAAAATCTTTATGCTTTTGGGACACCCAACCCTGATAGTTTGGATCCCTAAACATAGCGGCCATTACATGAAGCATATTGTCATTATCATATTGGGTTTTTCTAGGTTGTGTCGTGCTGAACATGCCCCTGTCAGTGTTTGAGGTGTGTGTTGTCTACAGGAGTTGTCTTTGCTGAGAAATGTAGTATTTTCTAACATTGTTTGTTCTTCTGTGTGGTGATGTAGGATGGTGGTGGAGCTACATAGGAAGGTGTCCAGCCTGATTGAGTTCCTGAAACAGAAGTGGGCCGTCCAGGACCAGCGGATCGTATCCTTCCACGTCACAACAGTTATGTCATGTCCGTCTTATAGCACTTAGACCACAACCTAACTGATTATATTTTTTATCTGGTCGAGTATAGAATCACATGAAATTAGCACCAGACACAACCTGCTGGTTAAAAAAAAAAAACCGTCTCAAATGAGCTGATCCATAGAACTTCAAGAGATAAACAGATAATATTTAGCCAAGTTGATGCTCAATTCTTATTTTTGTTCGACATCTCTGCTGACCCTCCTTGACCGTACTGTGTTCAGCTGAAGAGCCTGCAGGAGCGCGAGGCGTTAGGGGGAACCCAGCATCACAGTGGTAGCGGCAGCCCTGCTCTCCCCTGTAGAGAAGACAAGGAGGACCTGTTCCTATACCCAGCTGAGACCAGCACCTTGACCCCCCTGCCCAGCGTAGCCCGTGTGGTTCACTCAAAGGCCTCCTGCACTGTCCACTGGCAGGAGAGTGGCAAGCCCCGGCCCGGCCCCAAGGAGTTGATCCCCACCGCCCAGATTCTGGGCATCCAGGGGGCCCCACTCCTCCCCCGGGGGGGCGTGGCCAAACCTGGACGCGGCGGTGGTGGTGGGGATGCTCGGCGTGTTGGGGGTGAGACCCCCATATCCACACCTGAAGGAGGAATGTTGGGAGGGGGAGCAGGGCCAGAGCACAAGAATCTGAACCAGATAACATCACCTATACCGCCACTTCCTCCTCCTTCGTCTTCGCTGCTGTTGTCTATGACTCAGAAACAGGAGGGTGGTGTAGCCGCGGGGCAGGTGGAACAGGAGAAGGGGCTGGGGGAAGGACCAGGGGTAGGGGAGGCCTTGGGGGCCAAGGGAGGAGATGGGGACTCCATTTCTCAGGACCTGGGGGGTAGTTCTTGCTCTGCAACTGTTCCGTACAGGCTTGAAGAGCGGGCCACAGGGGTTAATGGCAGTGACGGAGCCTCTCCAGAGAGGAACTCCCTCCCCCTGTTGGACCCCCTGGTTCCCACCACACCTCCACCGGCACTGCGACAGGTGGATGACGTCCCTCCAGACCAGGGGCAGGGGAGCGCAGCAGCCCCTGGAAAGGAAGAGTCTGGTGGGGTTGGTGGTGGTGGTGGAGGAGGAATCAGCACACCAACCCTGGTGTCCTGTGGTCGGTCGGCCCAGCGGATCTGTGATGAGGGCTGGAGCTCGCGGGGGTCAGACAGCAATGTGACTCTGGCAGAGCTGTACCTGATGCTGGGGAAACCTGGGAAACTGCAGCTGGAGTACGAGTGGCAGCCGGCTGCTGTTGCAGTCCCGGAGATGGGGGACGAGGGGCTACAGGGACCAGGGCAGACATGCCCACAGCTACAGTCACCACGCCCCCTGCCCCCGCCCTCCACCCACCGCGTCCTGCGCTGTCTGCTCCGGCTGGTGTCATCAGAGGTCAATCCCAAACCTGTGAGTTAACACCGCCTAGTGATGCAAATTCTTCATAGCCACTGGCCACATTTGAATTCTCTACACTTCGTCCGAAGTGTGTACTCCTGCACTCTCCCTCATGGATTTAAAAGTAATCGACTGGAAAGGGAAAGGGGGATACCTAGTCAGTTGTACAACTGAATGCATTCAACTGAAATGTGTCTTTCGCATTTAAACCAACCCCTCTGAATCAGAGGTGTGGGGGGCTGCCATAATCGACGTGAGAGGATTATGGTGCAAATGCCCTCTAGCCATGTTTACACCAAACATTTAAATGCATGAGGTGGAGGGATCGAGTGCACACTTCTGGAGAAGGGTAGAGAATCGGAATGCAGACACTTTGTAGGAGACTTTGTAAACAGATTATGGGATTTAATAGCCTTTAGTAATTTTGTTTTCTTCTAATGCCCTCTCCTTTCCTCTCCTTCAGGCCCCAGAGCTGTGCTCCACAGCCACGTCTCCGGTAAAGCCATCCCAGGAGGAACAGTCCCTCACCCCCCCAGGCAAGGCCCCGGCTGTGGGGGTACGGAGCCCCAACTGTGGACGACCACAGCCCCTGGGGGTCCGAGCGACAAAGCTGATGTTACCAAACACTGGGTCCTCCGGTAGCTTACCAAACTCTTGTCACATGCAAATGCACACACACACACACACACACACACACACACACACACACACACACACACTAGAGGTTGACCGATTATGATTTTTCAATGCCGATACCAATTATTGGAGGACCAAATAAGCCGAAACCGATTAATCGGCCGATTTATTTAAAAAAATGTTTAAAAAAAAACATTTTAATTTTATTATTATTTTTATATATACATACATACTTTTTGCCCCCCTGTATGTATTTAGTCAACCACCAATTGTGCAAGTTCTACCACTTAGAAAGATGAGAGGCCTGTAATTTTCATCATAGATACACTTCAACTATGACAGACAAAATGAGAAAAAAAAATCCAGAAAATCACATTAGGATTTTTTTATGAACTTATTTTGCAAATTAGGGTGGAAAATAAGTATTTGGTCACCTACAAACAAGCAAGATTTCTGGCTCTCACAGACCTGTAACTTCTTCTTTAAGAGTCTCCTCTGTCCTCCACTCGTTACCTGTATTAATGGCACCTGTTTGAACTTGTTATCAGTATAAAAGACACCTGTCCGCAACTTCAAACAGTCACACTCCAAACTCTACTATGGCCAAGACCAAAGAGCTGTCAAAGGACACCAGAAACAAAATTGTAGACCTGCACCAGGCTGGGAAGACTGAATCTGCAATAGGTAAGCATCTTGGTTTGAAGAAATCAACTGTAGGAGCAATTATTAGGAAATTGAAGACATACAAGACCACTGATAATCTCCCTCGATCTGGGGCTCCATGCAAGATCTCACCCCGTGGGGTCAAAATGATCACAAGAACAGCAAAATCCCAGAACCACACGGGGGGACCTAGGGAATGACCTGCAGAGAGCTGGGACCAAAGTAACAAAGCCTACCATCAGTAACACACTACGCCGCCAGGGACTCAAATCCTGCAGTGCCAGACGTGTCCCCCTGCTTAAGCCAGTACATGTCCAGGCCCGTCTGAAGTTTGCTAAGAGAGCATTTGGATGATCCAGAAGAAGATTGGGAGAATGTCATATGGTTAGATGAAACCAAAATATTACTTTTTGGTAAAAACTCAACTCGTCGTGTTTGGAGGACAAAGAATGCGGAGTTGCATCCAAAGAACACCATACCTACTGTGAAGCATGGGGGTGGAAACCTCATGCTTTGGGGCTGTTTTTCTGCAAAGGGACCAGGACGACTGATCCGTGTAAAGGAAAGAATGTATTGTGAGATTTTGAGTGAAAACTTCCTTCCATCAGCAAGGGCATTGAAGATGAAACGTGGCTGGGTCTTTTTTCGCATGACAACGATCCCAAACACACCGCCCGGCAATGAAGGAGTGGCTTTGTAAGAAGCATTTGAAGGTCCTGGAGTGGCCTAGCCAGTCTCCAGATCTCAACCCCATAGAAAATCTTTGGAGGGAGTTGAAAGTCCTTGTTGCCCAGCAACAGCCCCAAAAACATCCCTGCTCTAGAGGAAATCTGCATGGAGGAATGGGCCAAAATACCAGCAACAGTGTGTGAAAACCTTGTGAAGACTTACAGAAAACGTTTGACCTCTGTCATTGCCAACAAAGGGAATATAACAAAGTATTGTGAAACCTTTGTTATTGACTAAATACTTATTTTCCACCATAATTTGCAAATAAATTCATTAAAATTCCTACAATGTGTTTGTCTGGATTTCTTTCTCTCATTTTGTCTGTCATAGTTGAAGTGTACCTATGATGAAAATTACAGGCCTCATCTTTTTAAGTGGGAGAACTTGCACAATTGGTGCCTGACTAAATACTTTTTTGCCCCACTGTGTATAATTATATAATATTTTTAGATTTGATTATTTGTAATAATGACAATTACAACAATACTGAATGAACACTTATTTGAACTTAATATAATACATCAATCATCAATTTAGCCTCAAATAAATAATCTGTTCAATTTGGTTTAAATAATGCAAAAACAAAGTGTTGGAGAAGAAAGTATAAGTGCAATATGTGCTATGTAAGACAGCTAACGTTTAAGTTCCTTGCTCAGAACATAAGAACATATGAAAGCTGGTGGTTTCTTTTAACATGAGTCTTCAATATTCCCAGGTAAGAAGTTTTCTGTTGTAGTTATTATAGGCATATTTCCCTCTATACCATTTGTATTTCATATACCTTTGACTATTGGATGTTCTTATAGGCACTTTAGTATTGCCAGTGTAACAGTATAGCTTCCGTCCCTCTCCTCGCTCCTCCCTGGGCTCGAAACAGGAACACAACTACAACTGCCACCCTCGAAGCAGCTTTACACATGCAGAGCAAGGGGAACAACCACTCCAAGGCTCAGAGCGAGTGACGTTTGAAACGCTATTAGCGCGCGCTAACTAACTAGCCATTTCACTTCGGTTACACCAGCCTCATCTCGGGAGTTGATAGGCTTGAAGTCATAAACAGCGCAATGCTTGATGCACAACAAAGAGCTGCTGACAAAACGCACGGAAGTGCTGTTTGAATGAATGTTTACGCGCCTGCTTCTTTCTACCTACCACCGCTCAGTCAGATACTTAGATACTTGTATGCTCAGTCAGAATATATGCAACGCAGGATACGCTAGGTAATATCTAGTAATGGATCCCCTGAGCTGACAAGGTGAAAATCTCGTTCTGCCCCTGAACGAGGCAGTTAACCTGACCGTTCCTAGGTCGTCATTGAAAATAAGAATGTGTTTTTAACTGACTTGCCTCGTTAAATAACGGTGTAAAAAAAATGGCCAAATCGGTGTCCAAAAGTACCGATTTCCGATTGCTATGAAAACTTGAAATCGGCCATAATTAATCGGCCATTCCGATTAATCGGTCGACCTCTAACACACACAACCTACACTTATCGAATCTTCTCCAGTAACTCCAAAGTTTTAGGTCAGAGGACCAATTCTTGAAGTAGTGTTTATCTTTTACCTGAATCTTTGTATGACATCGCATGTACACCAATACTAATTAACTGTAACCTTTGCTTTGAACCTCTCAGGTCGTAACCTCCCGCGGTCTCTGCTGGTGTCTGGGGGGGACTCAGATGGTGGGGTGTTTGCCGTTCCCACCACCCTGCCCCCCAACAGCTCCCGACACTCCCGCATGTTCTCTCCCAACAAGGAGGCCGAGCTCGCCTTCCGACAACAGCTCGACTCAATCAACGTAAGGACGTTTTGCATACTCACTCCATATTTTGTCTGTCTCAAAAAATAAACTAGCTGGACTCTATCCATATCTCTTCATTCCTTCCAATCTTTTTATTTTCCCTCTTCAGGGATGCAAACTCGTCACTTTTGTAGATTTTTCGATATATACAGTGCATTCGGAAAGTATTCAGACCCCTTGACTTTTACCAAATTATGTTACAGCCTTATTCTAAAATGGAATACATTTACTTTTTAAAATCCTCAATCTACACACAATACCCCATAATGACAAAGCAAAAACAGGCTTTTGGAAATTCTTGCAAATGTATTAAAAAAAAAAAAAACAGAAATGCCTTATTCAGACCGTTTGCTATTTGAGCTCAGGTGCGTCCTGTTTCCATTGATCGTCCTCGATGTTTCGACAACTTGATTGGAGTCAACCTGTGGTAAATTCAATTGATTGGACATGATTTGGAAAGGCACACACATTTAACACACTAAACATCCAAATACCGTTATAGAAGGTAAAGTTAAAAACCCAAACCGATCCGTGCATCAATACCGGAATATAGTAAAATACCGTATAGATTCTCCCACTGTTATTCCAATATTTTTTTCAAATCAATATCACGTGTGACAGCTGTGAGCAGCCAACTGCATCCCCTAACAAGCCATTTGCTTACTCAGCTGCTTCTCTCTATCCGTTCTTTCGGCACACCTTCATCAGTTTTCAAATGTTATTTACTGTGATGACGAGCTGGGGCTAGCAAACAGTGATGGGATTTATGTTACATTTGTTCAATCAACGGAGCAGCTCGCTGCATAAGTGAAGTGCATACATGCGTACAGTCAGGTCCATAAGTATTTGGACAGTGACACAATTTCCATAATTTTGGCTCTGTGCACCCCCAAAATGGATTTGAAAGAAAACAATCAAGCTGTGCTTTAAGTGTAGACTTTCATCTTTAATTTAAGGGTTTTGTAAAAATAAAAAAGTATCGGAATTACAACCAATTATTTTCAACGTAGCCCACCAATTATAGGGGCTCAGAAGTAATTGGACAAATAACATGATCATGCATTTAAATTGTGTGTATTAATGCTGTGGTAGACAGCTAAAATAATAACTTGGTCAATGTCCAAATATTTATGGACCTGATTCTTTATTTTGCCTGTAGAGGAAAATCTGAGTACACTGACCCTCACGCTTAGGTCTTCAACAGTTAATGCCACAAGTTTCTAGCCCAAACCCTTTTCTACAGCGAATTGGTGCACGTTACATCATTTTATAAACCATGTTGCGGCCCCTTTTTAAACTACTTGTGGGCCGCAAGTGTTTGGTTTGATAACAAATGACCTTGTTTAGTAATGTTACCTGGCTAGTTAGATATCAACATGGTACCTTGGCTATGCACATGTTTGGATGGTACAGGAAAAATGTGAAAGGGATAGATAGCCTACTCAAAGAGATGCTTCAAAGGTAGGATGCATATGCCTAATCAATGTAATTCTAAGCTAAATCTGAATCATATCTGTTTTTCTTCTGGTGTTCCTTAAATTATTGTTGGTGCCTAACTGTTGGGAGGTGTGTGGTGTGATTGTGAGAGTGTAGGCTGTGATTGTGAGAGTGTAGGCTATGTGTGTAAAGTTGTAAGCTAAAGATGGTTTCATTTAGGCCAAACCTGAGTGTAACCCTTACTGCCACAATGAAACTGCAGATCACATTATACATTTTATATTCCTTCCTACATTCCTTCTGGCTAATCACAGGTAGGTCTTTTGGATATGTGCAAATCAGCTATTTTCGACAGTCACGATTCTACTCGGTATCGTGATACTTGGTTTGGTATCCTATCGTTAGTAAATGTTGGTGTTGCGACAACCTCATTCTGGAAAAAGGCCCCTTTTTCTTGTAGTTTAGTTGTTGTTTTTGAACCTTTTTGGAGCCTCACCAATTTGCATCACTGCCTCTTACAGATGCAGTCAGACATTTTCCTGCCGAAACAAAGGAAAAACCGAAGCCGGCCACTTCGAAAGCCCCTCGTGGTCCAGGTAAGTCTTTCATCTTAGTCCATTGTTTGGTGCACCTATTGAATTGACAGTTATTCTTAGGACAGCTTGAAGTCTGAACAGAATGTTTTAATGTGAAATTGTTGTTTTTGTTCCTCAGAGAACTCTGCTCCCCCGCACCACTGGAGACACTCCTCAACACGTCTGCTCCTTCTCTATCCTCTCCAACTCATCTGCCACAGGTATGCCACCTGTCAACATAACCCATACACCTAGTTTAAAAATGATAAATGAATTAGAAAACATGCTTTTACTTACCTAATCACAGGAAGGAAGTAGGAATGTTTGAAGTATCGGAGAAACATATATTTTTTTGTAATTATGCTGCAGGAATAAAAAGCACTGGGGAGCAGTAATATTTTGTGTTCAGGCCCAAAAATGTTGTATCCAACTATCTGAACAGGGCTAGAAGTACTCAACCACACTCACCTCCATAGTTTGGACTTGACTGACTTTTTTTCTTCTTACTGTCCACCCCCCAGGAACAGGCTCCTTCCGGCCAATCCAGCCCCGTCTCTCTCCCTCCACCCGTCCCCTCCTCCCCAGAACTCCGCCTATTACCTCTGGCCCTGGGATTTCCAGTCAGCTCTCCAGTACGTACCGCTTCTCTCTACCTATTCAGGGCCTGAAACTAACTTTTTGGTCCATCAGCCACTGTGGCAGGTATTTTTTTTTTTTATATCTACCAGCTACTCAGATTTCTTTCAAAAATTACACAGAAATTATCAAATAAAACCGATAAGCATGCTTTGATGTTTCTAAAACAAATGTATTACTATTAACTAGCCAAGACACACGAGGACAAAGTCTCACTTGAGTAGACTTTAGACCTACCTTGATGCCTGTGCGCAGCTGTGCTGTACAGGATTCGTAGTTCTTTAACTTTGTGCGATTAATTTACCAGCTAAGTAACAAAACGGCAGAAATACCTTGAAACCAGCTACTGCAGCATTTACACTATTTATATATGTATTTAAATATATATACACACACACACACACACACATACTAGAGGTCGAACCGATTATGATTTTTCAACGCCGATACCGATTTTATTGGAGGGCCAGAAAAGCCGATACCGATTAATCGGCCAATTAAAATTATATATTATTTATTTGTAATAATGACAATTAAAACCATACTGAATTAACACTTATTTGAACTTAATATAATACATCAATAAAATCAATTTAGTAAACAAAGTGGAGAATAACGTAAACGTGCAGTATGTGCTATGTAAGAAAGCTAACGTTTCAGTTCCTTGCTCAGAACATATGAAAGCTGGTGGTTCCCTTTTAACATGACTGCTGACAAAACGCACGAAAGTGCTTTTTGAATGAATGTTTACGCGCCTGCTTCTGCCTACCACTGCTCAGTCAGATACTTAGATGCTTGTATGCTCAGTCAGAATATATGCAACGCAGGATACGCTAGATAATATCTAGTAATATCATCAACCATGTGTAGTTAACTAGTGATTATGATTGGGGTGGCAGGGTAGCCTAGTGGTTAGAGCGTTGGACTAGTAACCGAGCTGACAAGGTATTTACTTGAGGCTAAGTAGATTTTATTGATGTATTATAAACCCCGAGCTGACAAGGTACAAATCTGTCGTTCTGCCCCTGAACAGGCAGTTAACCCACTGTTCCTAGGCCGTCATTGAAAATAAGAATTTGTTCTTAACTGACTTGCCTAGTTAAATAAAGATGAAATAAAGGTGTAAAAAAAAAAAAGTCAAATCAGCGCCCAAAAATACAGATTTACGATTGTTATGAAAACTTGAAATCGGCCCTAATTAATCGGCCATTCAGATTAATCGGTCGACCTCTAATATATAATTATAATCTTCAGAAATGCAATGGAACGCAGCTACCTCTGATGGGAGCACGTCTGACTGAGCTGATGGCCTTCTGGCAGACCCCTTACTCAATCAGCTCTTATTCTCTCCTCCTTCACAGTAGAAGTGTGGGGCGATTATGGTTTTTCAACGCCGATACCGATTAATCGGCCAATTAAAATTATATATTATTTATTTGTAATAATGACAATTAAAACAATATTGAATTAACACTTATTTGAACTTAATATAATACATCAATAAAATCAATTTAGTGTGGTTAGAGCGTTGGATTCGTAACCGGAAGGTTGCAAGTTCAAACCCCCGAGCTGACAAGGTACAAATCTGTCGTTCTGCCCCTGAACAGGCAGTTAACCCACTGTTCCGAGGCTGTCATTGAAAATAAGAATTTGTTCTTAACTGACTTGCCTAGTTAAATAAAGGTTAAAAAAATAAAAAGTCTGAAACAAGGTTCTAAATACTGTTGACATCTAGTGGAAGCCTTAGGAAGTGCAATCGGACAAAATGTACACTATCTTGGATAGGCAAAGAGTTGAAAAACTACAAACCTCAGATTTCCCAATTCCTGGTTGAATTTTTTTCTCAGGTTTTTGCCTGGCATATGAGTTCTGTTTTGCTCACAGACATCATTCAAACTGTTTTAGAAACTTCAGAGTGTTTTCTATCTAAATCTACTAATAATATGCATATCTTATCTTGCATATCTTCTGGGCCTGAGTAGCAGGCAGTTTACTCTGGGCACCTTATTCATCCAAGCTACTCAATACTGCCCCCAGCCATTAGAAGTTAACTCAATCATCGGTGTGACCGCTCTAGGTCGTGGTTGTTATCGTTTGGGACTGCACTGGTTATGGATCGCATAGATTAGTAGCAACATTGTTGCTAAGCTTTGACATACAAACCATCAGACGGTTCAACTGCAAGCCTGAAGTCAACAGCTAAGATCTCTCCTGCTCTCACTTTCTCTTACCTCTATTGTTCCATTGCTTTACACTGCAGCAGACTTTCTATTTTTCCCCATGCGCTTCCCGTTGATGTTCATTGTCGGACTATTATTGCCATGCCAGAAGTACTTGGGTTGACATTTTAGTTAAAGGGGAGGTTGCTTGCAAGTCTGTGTATTGTTATTTGAACTGTATTGAAGTGGTGTGGTTACTGATGATATGTGGCCGAGAAGATTTTGGACATTTTAAGGCCTTTGTTTTGTAAATGAACACACCCACATTCATAGCCTCTGCACTCATCCACTGGGAAGTAATAGAGATTATTGCAAATCCTCAAATGTTGATGACTGGGTTCTTTCTTGTAAATTGTTTCTATTAAGTTGCTGTTCAATTGCTCTGCTATTATTATTATTATTATTATTATTATTATTATTATTGTTGTATGAGGTATTATTGGTGGGGTTACCCCTGTGCTGTGACATGGGTTTCTATTGTGTGTCTTAGCCAGTGAAGAGTAAAGATATCTGCAAACAGGCTACACTCTAGGCAGTCTCTTCTGCTGATGTGTATGGGTCTGGTAGTGGTACTTTCTCGATCCTACTCTTTTCCTTTCAGAAGGATTAATACCCGCCTGGTGCCCAAACAAAATCATTATCTTTACACGTCTCTAACAATACCGCTACAACCTCACAAATGCTCTTGTGGAAGAAAGTCCCCTCGGCAATGTTCCAATATCTAGTGGAAAACCTTCCCAGAAGAATGGAGGTTGTTATAGTCGCAAAGGGGGTACCAACTCCATATTAATGCCCATGAATTAGGAATGATATGTTTGACGAGCAGGTGTTCACATGCTTTGGTCATGTAGAGTATATTGCAATAAATGTGATCATACTTGGTTATTTCATTAACAAATGTGAGAGAAATTCTCGCACTGTGGAGCCCTGTCCACCCACCAACATGGCTGGTGAAATAGACCTCTTACCCGCCAATGCCAAAATCTACTCTAATTTGGCAGGTGGTGGGTGTTCGTTTAGGCCCTGGTCATGTTTTATTTTTCTCTTGTTTTTCACCTTTTTAGTCCATCTTCTATTTTAAGGCCCATCTAGGCCAGGCCCCACTGATGCTGGAAATTAGTGTACTCAGACTCTTGACAATTTAACGGGGGATGATTTTATGTTTTTCCATCCAGGTGCCATTGACCTGGCAGCCAAGTCAGCAGGCATCATCCCAGGCAGCCCCTGTCGAGAGCTGGAGGCCCCCAGTCCAGACGGAAGGCCCATCTCAACCTCTCACCCTGGAGTGGTGTATGCTGGTCCTCCCCAGCCACAGCTCCTCCAGCAGGCCTCTGAGGTGAGTGGAACGCTGAAAGAAGGGAAAGAAAAACGGTCATATGGAGAGATCTAAAAGACAATGTACCCTATCTCTACCTGGGTCGTGTTCAAAAGGCCGGACACTGTTTTGTACAAGGGAGGTGCTACAGGAACCTGTCCAATAAGAGCACAGATTTTTCATATATTTTTTACACATGAATTCTAACCCTGTATCATTCTTTCCCTAACCCTCCACCAGGTTTCGCTGCAGAACGGCCTCCCCCCTCCGTCTCCAGGAGTAGCAGGTGACTCGCTCCTCTCCCCGCCCAGCGTGGCTTCTCTGCTGGATATCTCTCTCCCGGGACCCCCAGAGGAAGCGATGGCTCCTGGAGGGCCACAAACACACATCAGTGACTCAATCATTGAGCTGGCCATCAACTCGGCACACTACGGTAAGTGAAGGGGGCGTTGTTAGAGGTGCGTGTGCTTCTAAAATAAGATTTTGTACTGTTTCTGTAGTGTAGCCTGATCTGTTTACATCTCTCTCGTGCTGTCGCTCTCTCTCAGGTGATGAGGCATCCCTCTCTCCTGCCAAGCTGAATGGTAGTGAGTGCTCTAAGCTCCTACCCTGTACCTCAGTCAGCCCCTCCAGAGGCTGGATCCCTTCCCCCAGCCACGACCCTCAGTGGTACCCCAACGACTCCACTGACTCTTCATTTGGCTGCCTGCTTTGTAAGACGGACACACATACTTTTATATGTACAGTGGGGCAAAAAAGTATTTAGTCAGCCATCAGTGCAAGTTCTCCCACTTAAAAAGATGAGCGAGAAAATCACCTTGTAAAAAATCACAGAAAATCACATTGTAGGATTTTTTATGAATTTATTTGCAAATTATGGTGGAAAATAAGTATTTGGTCACCTACAAACAAGCAAGATTTCTGGCTCTCACAGACTTGTAACTTCTTCTTTAACCTCTTGCTCCTACCTGGCACGCAGGCGTCCCATCTAGACATCTGGAAATGCAAATGCGCTACGCTAAATGCTAATAGTACTAGTTAAAATTCAAACGTTCATTAAAATACACATGCAGGGTATTGAATTAAAGCTACACTTGTTGTGAATCCAGGCAACAAGTCAGATTTTTAAAATGCTTTTCGGCGAAAGCATGAGAAGCTATTATCTGATAGCATGTAACACCCCAAAAGACCCGCAGGGGACGTAAACAAAATAATTAGCATAGTCGTCGCTACACAAACCGCACAAATAAAATATAAAACATTCATTACCTTTGACCATCTTCTTTGTTGGCACTCCTAGATGTCCCATAATCACTATTGGGTCTTTTTTTCCGATTAAATCGGTCCTTATATAGGCTAGATATCGATCTATGAAGACTGTGTGATAAACGGGAAAAAATAGCGTCTTGTAACGTCATTTTTTTCAATTAAAAAAGTTGACGATAAACTTTCACAAAACACTTTGAAATACTTTTGTAATGCAACTTTAGGTATTATTAAATGTTAATAAGCGATCAAATTGATCACGAGGCGAAGTATATTCTTTAGCTGTCCGTCTGGAAATAATGTCCGGGTAATTCTCAACCAAAATATCCGGTCGGAGACCGGAAGAAATGCGTTGCCTTGCATCTGTTTGACCAAGAAACAAAGCCTAGGCAAATGACAAGACTCTTGACAACGTGTGGAAGCTGTAGGTATTGCAACCTCAGCCCCATTCAATGTGGTTCACCTTTATCAATGGGTTCAAGTCGCGCATGGATATATTTTCCCATTTTCAGTGATCAGATTTTCCTGCGCTTTTCGATGAAACGCACGTTCTGTTATAGTCACAGCCGTGATTTAACCAGTTTTATAAACGTCTGAGTGTTTTCTATCCACACATACTAATCATATGTATATACTATATTCCTGGCATGAGTAGCAGGGCGCTGAAATGTTGCGCGATTTTTAACAGAATGTTCGAAAAAGTAGGGGGTAGGATTAACAGGTTAAGAGGCTCCTCTGTCCTCCACTCGTTACCTGTATTAATGGCACCTGTTTGAACTTGTTATCAGTATAAAAGACACCTGTCCACAACCTCAAACAGTCACACTCCAAACTCCACTATGGCCAAGACCAAAGAGCTGTCAAAGGACACCAGAAACAAAATTGTAGACCTGCACCAGGCTGGGAAGACTGAATCTGCAATAGGTAAGCAGCTTGGTTTGAAGAAATCAACTGTGGGAGCAATTAGGAAAGGGAAGACCTACAAGACTACTGATAATCTCCCTCGATCTGGGGCTCCACGCAAGATCTCACCCCGTGGGGTCAAAATGATCACAAGAACGGTGAGCAAAAATCTCAGAACCACACGGGGGGGACTTAGTGAATGACCTGCAAAGAGCTGGGACCAAAGTAACAAAGCCTACCATCAGTAACACACTACGCCGCCAGGGACTCAAATCCTGCAGTGCCAGACGTGTCCCTCTGCTTAAGCCAGTACATGTCCAGGCCCGTCTGAAGTTTGCTAGAGAGCATTTGGATGATCCAGAAGAAGATTGGGAGAATGTCATATGGTTAGATGAAACCAAAATATTACTTTTTGGTAAAAACTCAACTCGTCGTGTTTGGAGGACAAAGAATGCTGAGTTGCATCCAAAGAACACCATACCTACTGTGAAGCATGGGGGGTGGGAACATCATGCTTTGGGGCTGTTTTTCTGCAAAGGGACCAGGACAACTGATCCGTGTAAAGGAAAGAATGAATGGGGCCATGTATCATGAGATTTTGAGTGAAAACCTCCTTCCATCAGCAAGGGCATTGAAGATGAAACTGGCTGGGTCTTTCAGCATGACAATGATCCCAAACACACCGCCCGGGCAACGAAGGAGTGGCTTTGTAAGAAGCATTTAAATGTCCTGGAGTGGCCTAGCCAGTCTCCAGATCTCAACCCCATAGAAAATCTTTGGAGGGAGTTGAATGTCCGTGTTGCCCAGCAACAGCCCCAAAACATCACTGCTCTAGAGGAGATCTGCATGGAGGAATGGGCCAAAATACCAGCAACAGTGTGTGAAAACCTTGTGAAGACTTACAGAAAACGTTTGACCTCTGTCATTGCCAACAAAGGGTATATAACAAAGTATTGAGAAACTTTAGTTATTGACCAAATACTTATTTTCCACCATAATTTGCAAATAAATTCATTAAAAATCCTACGATATGATTTTCTGGATTTTGTTTTTCCTCATTTTGTCTGTCATAGTTGAAGTGTACCTATGATGAAAATTACAGCCCTCTCTCATCTTTTTCAGTGGGAGAACTTATACAATTGGTGGCTGATTTAATGTTTTTTTGCCCCACTGTGTGTATGTATGTATATGTACAGTTGTGTTTATTTATATGAATGTACAGTTGAAGTCGGAAGTTTACATACTGTTGGAGGCATTAAAACTAGTTTTTCAACTACTCCACACATTTCTTGATAACAAACTATAGTTTTGGCAAGTCGGTTAGGACATCTGCTCGGTGCATGACACAAGTAATTTTCACAACAATTGTTTACAGACAAATAATTTCACTTATAATTCACTGTATCACAATTCCAGTGGGTTAGAAGTTTACATATACTAAAAAACAGCTTGAACATTACAGAAAATTATGTCATGGCTTTAGAAGCTTCTGATAGGCTAATTGACATTTGAGTCAATTGGAGGTATACCTGTGGATGTATTTCAAAGTCTACCTTCATGCCTCTGCTTGACATCATGGGAAAATCAAAATAAATCAGTCAAGACCTCAGAAAAACAATTGTAGACCTCTACAAGTCTGGTTCATCTTTGGGAGCAATTTCCAGACTCCTGAAGGTACCTTGTTCATCTGTACAAACAACAATATGCAAGTATAAACACCATGGGATCACGCAGCCATCATACCGCTCAGGAAGGAGACACGTTCCGTCTCCTAGAGATGAATGTACTTTGGTGCGAAAAGTGCAAATCAATCGCAGAACAGCAAAGGACCTAGTGTGGTTGGACCATTTCAGTTTGTCCATGATGTGTACGCCGAGGAACTTAACTTTCCACCTTCTCCACTACTGTCCTGTCAATGTGGATAGGGGGTTGCTCCCTCTGCTGTTTCCTGAACTCCACGATCATCTCCTTTGTTTTGGTGATGTTGAGTGTGAGGTTGTTTTCCTGACGCCACACTCCGAGGGCCATCACCCCTCCCTGTAGGCCGTCTCGTTGTTGTTGGTAATCTAGCCTACCACTGTAGTGTCGTCTGCACACTTGATGATTGAGTTGGAGGTGTGCATGGCCACGCAGTCATGGGTGAATAGGGAGTACAGGAGCGGGCTGAGAACGCACCCTTTTGGGGGTCCCCAGTGTTGAGGATCAGGGGGGTGTAGATGTTGTTTCCTACCCTCACCACCTGGGTGTGGCCCGTCAAAGTCCAGGACCCAGTTGCACAGGGCGGGTTGAGACCCAGGGTGTCAAGTATAATGACAAGTTTGGAGGGCACTAAATGCTGAGCTGTAGTCGATGAACAGCATTCTTACATAGGTATTCCTCTTGTCCAGATGGGTTCGGGCAGTGTGATTACGTTGTCTGAACCTATTGGGGCGTTAAGTAAATTGGAGTGGGTCTAGGGTGTCGGGTAGGGTGGAGGTGATATGATCCTTGACTAGTTTCTCAAATCACGGGGGCAGTAGTCGTTTAGCCTTGCTTTCTTGGGAACAGGAACAATGGTGCCCCTCTTGAAGCATGTGGGACCAGCAGACTGGGATATGGATTGATTGAATATGTCCGTAAACACACCAGCCAGCTGGTCTGTGCATGCTCTGTGGATATAGCTAGGGATGCCGTCTGGGCTGGTTGCCCTGCGAGGGTTAACACGTTTAAATGTTTTACTCATGTTGGCTCTGGTGAAGGAGAGTACGCAGGTTTTGGTTATGGGCCGTGTCGGTGGCACTGTATTGTCCTCAAAGCGAGTGAAGAAGTTGTTTAGTTTGTCTGGGAGCAAGACATCGGGGTCCGCGACGGGGCTGGTTTTCGTTTTGTAGTCCGTGATTGACTGTAGACCTTGCCACATTCCTCTCGTCTGAGCCGTTGAATTGCGACTACTTTGTCTCTATACTGACGCTTAGCTTGTTTGATTGCCTTGCAGAGGGAATAGCTACACTGTTTGTTTTCGGTCATGTTTCCAGTCATCTTGCCCTGATTTAAAAGCAGTGGATCGCTCTTTCAATTTTGTGCGAATGCTGCCATCAATCCACGGTTTCCGGTTGGGGAAGGTTTTAATAGTTGCTGTTGGTACAACCTCACCGATGCACTTGCTCGTAAACTCGATCACCGAATCAGTGTATACATCGTTGTTCGACGCTATGCAGCCTCAGGATAGGTGGTTTCCAGTTTACATAAGAGTCCAATGTTCTTTCTGGGCCGTCGAGGTGTCTGCTTGGGGGGAGATGTACAGGACTGTGATAATAATCGGAGAGAATAATCTTGGTAGATAATGCGGTCGGCATTTGATTGTAAGGAAATACTAATTGAGTTTATGTAAACTTCTGACCCACTGGGAATGTGATGAAATAAATAAGTTGAAATAAATAATTCTCTCTACTATTATGCTGACATTTCACATTCTTAAAATGAAGTGGTGATCCCAACTGACCTCAGACAGACATTTTTTACTAGGATTAAATTTCAGGAATTGTGAAAAACTGAGTTTAAATGTATTTGGCTGGTGTATGTATAAACTTTCGACTTCAACTTCATGAATCCAAACACACGTATATATGCTTACGCAGCCATTATCACCAGTCTCTGGCAATGATGATTTTCTATTGAACTGAACCTGATGATGAAGCCAATTGAAGCAGGATTACTCTGAGCCCAGAAGCATTAGCTCAACTGTGATTGTCTTGAATTGTGTTGTCTCAATTTCAAACTATTTTAACTCATTTACCCCCCCCCCCAACAGCGAGCCTGGTGTCTCCTGATAAGGGCAGACGAAGCTCCCTGACTCCCTCTGGCCCCTCCAGTGGAACAGCCCTCCTCGGACCCAGATTTATGGACTGCAACTCCCATGATTCCTTTCAGTCCCGCGGCCTGCCAGACGTAAGACCACCCCAGTAGGAAGCATATTACTACATCCCTCCCTTGCACGATTTTAACCTTTTTGTTTCTTTACAGTTTAAATCAAATGTATTTGTCACATGCGCCAAATACAACAGGAGTCCTTATTGTGAAATGCTTACTTACAAGCCCTTAACCAACACTTGTTTTAAGAAAAATATTTACTAAAGTAAAACAATAAAAGAACAATAAAATAACAAGAATGAGGCTTTATACAAGGGGTACCAAGTCAACGTGAGGGGGTACAGGTTAGTCAAAGACACACCTACTCAGGACACACCTACTCATTCCAGGGTTTTTCTTTATTTTTACTATTTTCTACATTGTAGAATAATAGTGAAGACATCAACTTGATATAACACATATTGAATCATGTAGAAACGAAAAAAGTATTAAACAAATCAAAATATATTTCAGGTTCTTCAAATAGCCACCCTTTACCTTGATGACAGCTTTGAACTCTCTTGGCATTCTTTCAACCAGCTTCACCTGGAATGCTTTTCCAACCATCTTGAAGGAGTTCCCACATGCTGAACACTTGTTGGCTGCTTTTCCTTCACTCTGCGGTCCAACTCATCCCAAATCATCTCCGTTGCGTTGAGGTCCGGTGATTGTGGTGGCCAGGTCATCTGATGCAGGACTCCATCACTCTCCTTGGTCAAATAGCCCTTACACAGCCTGGAGGTGTGTTGCGTCAGTGTCCTGTTGAAAAACAAATGATAGTCCCACTAAGCGCAAACCAGTTAACCACACCTGTTAATTGAAATGCATTCCAGGTAACTACCTCATAAAGCTGGTTGAGAGAATGCCAAGAGTGTGCAAAGCTGTCATCACACAAAGGGTGTCTGTTTTTGAAGAATCTCAAATATAAAATGTGTTTTGATTTGTTATCACTTTGGGTTATTACATGATTCCATATGTGTCATCGTTTTGATGTATTCACTATTATTCTACAATGTAGAAAAGAGTAAAAAATAAAAAATAACCCTGGAATGAGTAGGCGTGTCCAAACCTTTGACTGGTGCTGTACATGTAGGTAGGGGTAAAGTGACTAGTTAATAGATCATAAATATAGAGTAGTGGCAACATTATTTTTTTTTTTTCAAAAGTGGGGTCAATGCAAATAGTCCAGGAAACCATTTGAGTAGCTGTTCAGTAGTCTTAACAGCTTCTACCCCCAAGCCATAAGGAGCTTTTTGGACCCAGACTTGGTGCTCCGGTACCGCTTGCCATACAGGAGAAGAGAGAACAGTCTGACTTGGCAATTTTTATGGCTGTCCTCTGACACCTCCTGGTATAGAGTTCCTAGATGACAGGAAACTTTGCCCCAGAGATGTATTGGGTCGTACGCACTACCCTTTGTAGCACCTTGCGGTCAGAGGCCGAGCACTTACTGGGGATGCAACCGGTCTCACTCAATTGAGGTCATTGCCATGATATATGGGCAAAAAAACTAGGCCTTAATTTGACCAAATCTTGCAATTTTAGATAAACACTTGGGTGAACTTTTGGAATCATGGAAATAGAATGTTTATTCTAATTCTATAGTTAGAATATAAATAATAGGGGGCACTTTGAATGCAGTGTTTCACATGACAACAAATGAAAATGCCATGGACGAGTTAATGTGACAGGGTAGGATCCGAAGTGATGTTCCGTGGACCCTATAATCTTTGGCTACATTTAATCTTTATTCATGCTTCGCCTATTCCTCATTGATTTATAAGATACTGTTACACAAACAACATACTGATTTAGGTCTCCACCAACACTGGTATCAGGCTGTATTAGCCAGCTACATTTGCTCTGACTAGCCAGCTAGCCAACTAACTAGCGATTAGCATTAGTGGCTAACACAAACTAATATTGGAATTATAGAACACTTGTGGATTTATATTAAGATTAAATTGAAAACAACATTGTTGCATGTGCTGCATTGACCATGAAGACTGAACGAATGTGTCTCGTTCTCAAGCGACAACAAATGCGCTCTTTGAGTGACGGGTTGGGACTAGGTCTGTGTGGAAAGCGGCATGGAAAGAGAGCGGAGAGGGATGACTCAAGTTGTGGCATAAACCTATACAAATGGACGTTACACACGCCGTATCACATTTAACAAACCAAACAATCAAATACCGTTATAGACGGTAAAGTAAAAACCCAAACCGGTCTGTGCATCAATAACGGTATATAGAAAAATACAGTATACTGACCAGCCCTAGTTTGGACCATGATAGTTTTGTTGGTGATGTGGACAGAAGCTCTCAACCTGCTCCACTACAGCCCCATTGATGAGAATGGGGGCATGCTCGGCCTCCTTTTCCTGTAGTCCATGATCATCTCCTTTTGTTTTGATCACGTTGAGGGAGAGGTTTTTGCCACACTACCAGGTCTCTGACCGCCTCCCTATAGGCTGTTTCATTATTGTCGGTGATCAGGCAAGCTTAATGATGGTGTTGGAGTTGTGCTTGGCTATAGGACTATTTCTCTCTACCATTTGTATTTCATATACCTTTGACTATTGGATGTTCTTATAGGCACTTTAGTATTGCCAGTGTAACAGTATAGCTTCCGTCCCTTTCCTCGCTCCTACCTGGGCTCGAACCAGGAACACATCGACAACAGCCACACTCGAAGCAGCGTTACCCATGCAGAACAAAGGGAATAACCACTCCAAGTCTCAGAGCGAGTAACATTTGAAAAGCTATTAGCGTGCACCCTGCTAACTAGCTAGCCATTTCACATTGGTTTACACCAGCCTAATCTCGGGAGTTGATGGGCTTGAAGTCATGAACAGTGCAATGCTAGAAGCACAGCAAAGAGCTGCTGGCAAAACGCACAAAAGTGCTGTTTGAATGAATGCTTACGAACCTGCTGGTGCCTACCATCGCTCAGTCAGACTGCTCTATCAAATTATAGACTTAGTTATAACATAATAACACACAGAAATACGAGCCTTAGGTCATTAATATGGTAGAATCCGGAAACTATCATCTCGAAAACAAGACGTTTATTTTTTCAATTAAATACGGAACCGTTCCGTATTTTATCTAATATTTCTGTTACCTTGCAAAACATTCAATGTTATGTCATAATTACGTACAATTCTGGTAAATTAGGCGGCCCAAACTGTTGCATATACCCTGACTCTGCGTGCAATGAACGCAAGAGAAGTGACACAATTTCACCTGGTTAATATTGCCTCCAAACCTGGATTTCTTTTAGCTAAATATGCAGGTTAAAAAATATATACTTCTGTGTATTGATTTTAAGAAAGGCATTGATGTTTATGGTTAGGTACACATTGGAGCAAGACAGTCCTTTTTTGTGAATACGCACCGCATCGATTATATGCAACGAAGGACACGCTAGATACCATGTGTAGTTAACTAGTGATTATGATTGTTTTTTATAACATAAGTTTAATGCTAGCTAGAAACTTACCTTGGCTTACTACATTCACATAACAGGCAGGCTCCTCGTGGAGTGCAATGAGGCAGGTGGTTAGCGTGTTGGACTAGTTAACTGTCAGGTTGCAAGATTGAATCCCCGAGCTGACAAGGTAAAAATCTGTCGTTCTGACCCTGAAAGGGGCAGTTAACCCACCGTTACTAGACCGTCATTGAAAATAAGAATGTGTTATTAACTGACTTGCCTAGTTAAATAAAGGTGTAAAAAAAAAAAAAATTGTTTTGAAAACTTGAAATCGGCCCTAATTAATTGGTCGTTCCGATGAACCGGCCGACCTCTAGTTTAGTCCCAGGGTCCTTAGCTTATTGATGAGCTTTGAGGGCACTATGATGTTGAACGCTGAGCTGCAGTCAATGGAACAGCGTTCTCTGTTGTGAGCCATGACCAGCCTTTCATAGCATTTCATGGCTACTGACATGAGTGCTACGGGTCAGTAGTCATTTAGGCAGGTTACCTTGGTGTTCTTGGGCACAGGGACTGCTTGAAACACAGGTTGAAAATGTCAGTGAAGACACTTGCCAGTTGGTCAGCGCATGCTCGGAGTACACATCCTGGCAAGCCGTCTGGCCTTGCGAATGTTGACCTGTTTAAAGGTCTTACTCACATCGGCTATGGCGAGTGTGATCAGTCGTCCGGAACAGCGGGTGCTCTCATGCATGTTTCAGTGTTTGTTGCTTGCCTCAAAGAATGCAAGTCACTTATCTCGTCTGGAAGGCTTGTCACTGGGCATCTTGTTTAGAGTTTGAATCCATTATATTGTTGTATTTTTTTTTTTTTTATAACAACAAATGTTGTCCCTTGTCAATACTTTGGAAGCATGTTCTTCAGCCATTCAGTGACTATCTAATATGTGGTTATCTTCATCCCTGCAGGTCGACACCCAGCTGGCCTGCATGATGAGTGAGAGCAGCGTGGATTACATCGCCCGCTTCAACGATTTGGCACAGGAGCTGGCTGTCACAGAGCCGCACCTCACACCCTCATAAATTTGAAATAATCTGGGGCAGGGTTTAGGATCTGTCTGTCACAGAGTTGCCCCTCCCACTCCTTCAGAAGTGCAAGGATTTTGGGGGTGGAGAGACACTCCTTCACCTATATAGTTTGTGAAAGAAAGTGCAATAACCAAGACCATTGGCCTGAACAGAAGAAGCACTCAGATTGACCTTGGCACAGTCCAACTGGAACAGGTTTAAACTCTTTGATTGTTTCTAATGGGTTCCGAAATGGTTTCTTCTGGTTCTGAAGGCCTGTGTGACCGGTTTTAACTGGTTCTGATTGGTTTGGAATCGATTTCAACTGATTCTGATGGGTTCCATCTGGCTTGTTTGTTTGGACCATTCTGTCTGTTCTGCCTAGCGAGCCACCCTTTAAAAAAATAAAAAAATAAATAAAAAAAACTTCAAATATGAATCCCGTTTACAAAACACAACCTCATGTAAAGAAAAAAACAATGCCATATATGAACAAAAGACGGGGTCTGTCCTTGTCCTCTTGTCTCTCTCTTCCCTCTGAGAAGTATCAAACTGAAGACATTTGAATGCAAAATGTAAATTTCAGACTAACTTGAAAATAACTACTGATGAACTTCTGAACTGCTGGTAGCGTGTCCTTCTCCGTCTTGTCAGTTTAATACGTCCACGTGAACTAACACCACTTAATAATTTAATCTGTTGAAACTGAACAAGCCATATGAGTGGAACTGATATGAATTTGTATCCCAGGCCAAGCATTCGTGTCCCTCCCGCCATATCAATGCAAAAAAGTTTGACACTCCACTTGAACATCTACTCTAACTCACCCTGTGTTTTCTTCTCAACCAATGCTTTGAAACTTCCTAAAAGCTCATTTCAGTTTTCTGTAGCAAAATATTTTGTAACTTTGTGCCCTACTGAATGCAACCCTTGTGTGCTTTTGTTTAACACCACACGGCACTCTATCCTATGATTCCTGGTTGGTTGTCAGTCGAGGGGTGTGTTTGAGGTCCCCAGCTGACTAAAGGATCAATCATATTATGAGGGTTTTTAGACACAAATATGGTCACGCTCCAGGATGACTAAATTGGAGATGTTGCATTGCATCAACCAATGTTTGTATCATCAACTATGCAGTCCGGCATCAGATTACTACGCACGAGTTCCTGCCTGACTACATTGCAGCAAATGCCAGAAATTATGAAGCTTGTTTCCAGGACTATCTGTCCAAAATGGCACCCTATTTCCTATATAGTGCGCTGCTTTTGACCAGAGCCTATAGGGCCCATGTCAAAATGAGTATGCTATGTAGGGAATAGGTTGCCAATTCGGACACACCCAATGCCTAGATGTCAGCTAAGCATTTTGATATGAGTAATCACATTGACTCAATGTTCAAATACTAAATGTCATATTTTTATTTTTTAACACACTAAAATAAATGTTCAAGCTACAAATGTGGATTATGTCTAAAGACTTCTGTAGCAGATGTCTTTTAAAATTGGGGCATGGAGTCCTTTCTCTTTGTGTAACTTTAATCTATAACAATTCCAGTATTCACTGCGCTTTTGTAACATAATACTGTAAATTATTCTTATTTGGACTATTTATTGTAAACCGGTTGAGAAACAATTGTTTTAAAATGAGCTATGTAATATTTTTGCATTGTAATTTCAGAAAAATACCATAATATATCAGCAGTAATATTGGAGTGTTTAACAATGTTTAATAAAAAATGTAAAATATTGGGCCCATACAAAATTGGTCGTCATTAGTTGCTTTAGCCACAAAGTCAGAGTTTGTGTGATATTGTGCGTTTTATGGTTCGTGGGCAATGACCAATCAGATGAGGTGGTGTGTGCGTATGCCAACCGGCTTGCGGGGGAGACGAGAGCCATGCATTTATTTTATCTAGTGTTCCATCAATGATTCCGTTTTTTTTATTTTTATTAGCTATAATTAAAACCAACAAAATGAAAAGGGTAATCAGATGTCTTATTCAAAGTCCGCTTGCAAACGTATGTTTTCTCGTACGCCTGGTTACTTTTCTTAACCCAAAATAGGTTTACTTCAATATCTGTATTTTTAAAATGGCATGTAGACAAAACAAATTGACATCTTGATTTTAGATATGTTAGTCACTTAACGTTGCCTTGCAGTCCACTTTTTTGGTATGTTGTACCAGTTTCCATTTGTATAAAGGCATGGAATATGGCAAAACACTTTAATAATTAGACTTACATGGCACTTTTCTAGACACCAAAGCTCTTTACAGTGTAAGGGGTACGGCGGAGCTCAGGTCCTCACTAGTATATACAACCTTATGTTATACGAGGGAAATTGTATTTACGTAGCTAGGGCTGATGGTGAGGACTTTTGAAGAGCAGAATCAACAACCTCTGCATAATCGAGAATGTGTTTAGTTCACAGTTAACAATAGCTATTGGAAAAGAACAAGTGGTCTGGCTTTGGCCCTAAGTGAGAGCAGGTCCGCCGGAGCCAGTGAGACAGATGCCGGTCTGCATAGCTGAAAACAAACAAATCTGAGCCTTTTGGGTGACACACTGGGGTAAATGCTGTATGGGAATGTGCAATTACAAAAATAATAGTAATTATTAGCCCATGCATGCTCTTCAGAGGACAAATGTTTTTTTTTACTCAACTGAGTTCTTTTCATTCCAAAGGCTGTGTCTGAAGGTCAACAGATGAGCCTCTCGCTCTTTTCTATTCCATCAGTGTCACTCAGAGGTGTGGTTATTTCACAAGCAGAATCAATGGCAGAAATTGCCCTGACATTACCTAGTTGCTAAAACACGGTAAGTTGTTTATATTCACTTAGCTTCCACATGGGTGAGACATTCTACACATACAGTGCATTTGGAAAGTATTCAGACCCCTTCCCTTTTCCATATTTTGTTACACTACAGCCTTATTCTAACGTGTATTAAATTGTTTTTTTTAGCTCAACCTACACAATACCCCATAGTGACAAAGCAAAAACAGGTTTAGACATTTTTGCAAATTTATTACAAATTATGTAACCATTCACACCCTTAGCTATGAGACTCAATTGAGCTCAGGTGCATCCTGTTTCAATTGATCACCCTTAAGATGTTTCTACAACTTGATTGGAGTCCAGCTGTGGTAAATTCAATTGATTGGAAATTATTTGGAAAGGCACGCACCTGTCTATACAAGGTCCCACAGTTGACAATGCATGTCAGAGCAAAAACCAAGCCATGAGGTCAAAGGAATTGTCTGTAGAGCTCCGAGACAGGATTGTGTCAAGGCACAGAGAGGTGACCAAGAACCCAAGGGTCACTGACAGAGCTCCAGAGTTCCTCCTCTCCTTTTGGAAGGTTCTCCCTTCTCTGCTGCACTCCACCAATAATGCCCTCATGGTAGAGTGGCCAGAAAAAAGCCACTACTCAGTAAAAGGCACATGATAGCCCGCTTGGAGTTTGCCAAAGGGCATCTAAAGGGCTCTGTCTATGAGAAACAAAATTCTCTGGCCTGCGAAACCAAGATTGAACTCTGGCCTGAATGCCAAGTGTCACTTTCTGGAGGAAACCTTGCATCATCCCCACGGTGAATCGTGGTGGCAGCATCCTGCTGTGGGGATGTTTTTCAGCAGCAGGGACTGGGAGACTAGTCAGAATCGAGGAATAGATGAACGGCGCAAAGAACAGAGATCCTTGATGAAAACTTGTTCAGGACCTCAGACTGGGGTGAAGGTTCACCTTCCAACAGGTCAAGTCTCTGAATGTCCTTGAGTGGCCCGGACTTGAACCCAATCGACCACCTCTGGAGAGACCTGAAAAAAGCTGTGCAGCGACGCTCCCAATCCAACTTGACAGACCTTCAGAGGCTCTGCAGAGAAGAATAGGAGAAGCTCCCCAAATACAGGTGTGCCATGCTTGTAGAGTCATACCCAAGACTAGGCTGTAATCGCTGCCGAAGGTGATTCAACAAAGTACTGCGTAAAGGGTCTGAATACTTAATTAAGTAAATGTGCAAATATTTCAAAACTATTTTTTCCCCTTGTCGTTATGGGGTGATGTGTGTCGATTGAGAGAAAAAAACATTCAATCCGTTTTAGAGAATGGTGATGCTGGAGAGACCGATGAGTAATAGGAAAGTCTAGTGCGGGGTGAGTTGGGCTAGCAACTCTGCGAGGCAGCAAGCCAAAAGGAACCATACCCCCAGGGCCTTCTGAGAGGGGTTTAGGTGGACGGATGCCCCTGCATAAAACTGTAGGAACAAAAGGACTACAAATCCACCAAACAAAGACGAAGTGCTGACCTGAGCCAACAAAGCAGCAGTGCACAGACTTGGTATCTGGTGAGACGCAGGAGGTTTTCAGTCCGGAAACACATCACAGTGCTGAAGACCTCTCCGCAGCTGAAAAACTTGGAGGCTGCCATGCCTTCAGAGGAGGAGGAGAAAGTCAGAGACCCCAGAGGATGTGGAACCCAGAGCAAGGAATGTCAAGTGGCCACAGATTAACAACAAAGCAGTCTGGCAACAGCTAGATGATACCATGGACAACATCTTCGAAATAACACTTTTGGGAAATGTGGAGAAGACACTCACTTCCCTGTCCAAGCTTGTGCAGTGAAAGATTTGACAATGAAGAGGCCATGAGAGCAACGGGCAACCCAACAGACAGAAAGTGGAGGTTTTAAGGCTTTGCAAAGAGCTGCAGTCACTCGTAAAGCGCTTCAGGGAGGCAGATGCCACACAACGCAAAGCGCGAAAGGACCTGCAGGACACAGAGTAACCATGAAGTCACTCCTGAATGCGGAAAGGGCAAGAACAAGGAGACGGGAGACAGCAAAGGAGAGGGCCAACCCCTTCCACTTAATTTCATTTACACTGGAAGGGGAGAGATCTGGCAGTCTTCAGGCAATTAAGGTGGACATAGAAGGGTACCTACCTCAAAGAAACATGCTCCTACGAGGGAAGGAACTAACCTTTTGGACCGTGCCTGAGAATCGACCAACCCGAGTTCCAACATGGAGGGAAGTCGTGGTGAAAAAGGCCAGAGCAAGATCGGAACCTGGTCCAAATGGATTTCCATACAATGTTTTTTAAGCCTTGAGACAATTGAGTCATGGATTGTGTATGTGTGCCATTCAGAGGGTGAATGGGCAAGACAAAAGATTTAAATGCCTTGGAACATGGTATGGTAGTAGGTGCCAGGCGCACCGGTTTGTGTCAGGAACTGCAACACTGCTGGAATTTTCATGCTCAACAGTTTCATCTATCGCCACCCAAAGGACATTCAGTCAATTTGACACAACTGTGGGAAGCATAGGCCAGCATTCCCATGGAACACTTTCCACACCTTGTAGAATCCATGCCCCGAGGAATATTGGGAATATGTTGAAAATATATGAAATTGTTGGAGTAATAATTTTTAAATGTCATTATCTCCATTGTGAATTCATGCAATTGACCACATTGGTGCATTTCTTACGATAACGATCCATATAAAGTATAGGTAATTTGTTAAATTTGAGGTAGGCCTAAGTGGGAAGGTGAAACCATTGTTGAAATACTATAAAAGCCTGAGATAATGGGAATTTTAATGAGTGATGGCTGATCTTGCTCTGTTGGAAGATTTGGCATGCGCTGCATTATACAGAGAGTGAGATAGGTGGGACTTTGTCTGCAGAAAGTACAGATTGGCTCATCAGATAACGTTTCCCAAAACCAATCGTATAGTATTTTTGTGAGGATTTAAGACCTAGTTTAAAAAGGCAAATGCATGCCATTACAGTGCACGTCTTAGTGCTATCCACTCTCAGGGTTTTGTCAATGGACACTTTTCAGCAGGAGCTTGCCGATCTGCATCTCACAGCACTTGATAAGACAATATTTTGGATGCAGTCATCAGCAAACTGAACAGTAACACAATTTCAATACACCATCACGCAACAGGTTGAACTTGAGGGGTTTTTCCTTTGCCATGATGCCATCAATTGGTTCCCAAATACGAACAGAGCAAAAGACAGCACCAACCACATTGCCATAAAATAACCATCCCAAAACGATTTCAACTATGTGAACAGAAAAGGCTTCACTCCTTATGTGCAGGTGATACTGTAGTTTGTGATGCGTAAAATATGCTGCTGAATGTGGTTTCAAGGTGGCCTGGTGGAATGCAGAACAGCAATGTTGACCTATACAGGCCGGAGCTGTTGAGGATGAATGGCTTATTGGTCAGTGTTGCCTACTCATCTGTAGTATATTTTCCATTGCTAAAGCAATTTGAATTGTCCTAATGGTCCTCTCTTTGTACCTATGTTTATTTTTTTATTTTTACTGGGCAAGCCAAAACAGAGCGAGCCCCCAAAAAATGTTTTGGTTGTACTCAATCTCTGGCACCTATTTCAGTTTCGGAAAAGTAATTTTTTTCGTAGCTTTTTTTGGTTGATCCGTTGTATTTTATGGTACGGCGTTATATATTCCCCACAGATTAAATTAAATTATGTGTATGCTCTCCACTTTCTGGAGAACCGAGGTTTTAAATCAGTGGAATTCGAGTATGATAGCTAAGGAGATGGAGAAAACACCTGTCTGGATTACATCTTCAAACTAAGGACAACCATGCATGGCATCCGACAGGAGACGTGTTCAATGATGTATATGGGTAAGAGTCTAGCTAGCTACATTTTCAGATATGACACGTTTCTGATTTTGACAAAGTGGTTTCATTTCAAGTGTACAGTTAGCTGGCTGGGTTGAAAGCTAATGTAATGTGTATCATCTTAATCTTCATATCTCAGACACATTTATTTGACTAGTTATAGCAATTGAATCTGGTTGGCTAGCTACCTGCAGGGTAGTAACATCATGAGTTGGGATTATGGTCCATTGTTTAGCTAGCTAGCTATATGTCTTAACAAAAGAGTCCACTATGCAAGTGTAACCGATATGAAATGGCTAGCTAGTTAGCGGGGTGTGCTCTAATAGCGTTTCAATCGGTGACGTCACTCGCTCTGAGACCTTGAAGTAGTTGTTCACCTTGCAGAGGGCTGTGGCTTTTGTGGCGCAATGGGTAACGATGCTTTGTGGGTGTTGATGTGTGCAAAGGGTCCCTGGCTCAAGCCCAGGTAGGGGCGAGGAGAGGGACAGAAGCTACACAAGTATCCATTTCAATGGAATGTCACTGCAATTGTTGAGAAGTACAAGCTGGTAAATTCGCTCTGGCTATCTACTCCGATTTCAGACCACGGGTAAGATAGTGTAGCTAGCTTCATCTTCAAATATTACGCGTTTCTAATTTCAAGTTAGTGTACTGTGAGCGAGCCAACTATCCGTTGGAATTCATTGTTTACTTAGCTAGCTATTTAGCTACATTTCTTAACAAGACTCATCTTAGTGAGAATAACTGTTGAATTTTTAAACGTTCAACACCTGTTGAATATGTCCGGTGTCAGCAAATGTCAGCTACAAAGCGTAATAAAATTGTTGCCAGCAGCACAGTAGGTCACCAACGCTCTGGATAACATGAACACAGCCTGAACCAGCTCTGCTAGGGTGAGTAAAATGGTCAGAGTGGGGTGTTCCCCCATTTGTCTGGAAGTAGCTAGCCAATGTTAGCCAGTTAGCTTGGGTGTCGTTGTGAGGTCAGAGCTTTCAGATCAACCCTTCTTATTGGCCAGAGCGTCCAGTGTGCGGACAATCAGACAGCACAGATGCAGTCAGCAACGCTCTGGATAACATAACAGCCTAACCAGCTCTGCTAGGGCGAGTAATGTTCAGTGAGCTGTTCTGTCTCTCAGATGTCTGGACGTAGTTGGCAAATTAGTACAGAACGCTCGGATCAACCATTAAAGAGATGGGTGGGGCTAAGGCTTAAGAGGGTGTGAACAATGTTGAATGGGTGTGGACTGAGAGCAAAATTGCAAGTTTGTAATAATTACTTTTATTATCGAATAGAGGGTTCTTATAACTCTATTGTGTCTGTGTGAACTGAAAGTGGGCCTCTGTGAGAACACTGACAAGAGATTTACAATGTCTTTGGGGATACCGCATTCCAGAGCATGAGTTAATGTTTCTGTTCTATATAGTACCAGGGAGAGATGACTCCAGGGCCAGACTCTGGTCTTTACACAATGGGATAGTGTCTGCTGTGAATTATAAGTATCTTTCATACAAATCTTAACCTTGTGACCCATTCCATGCATCTGTTAGTTGTCATGAACATCCAGAAGGATGGACCTTGCTATAAAGTGCTGTGGCTCCAATCCGCTCACTGAGTTCTCAGTGATCACCTCCAGGGGTGATTACCGACCAGCTCCATTACTGCAGTAATTAAATAATAAAGTTCGATTGTTTTGAAGAAATCTAAAAGTCTCTCCTTTTTGATTACAATAATTACACCAGAAGACAAAGGGCTCTCCAAAAGTTGTACCAAAAAATTGAAAGATGGTTTTCTCAGAAGTTTACAAGTTGATCAACTTTCAAAGCATAATTACTTTCCCATTGTTCTCTCAAACGCAGTGTATGATATACAATTTATAAAATTGTAGGGTAAAAACAAACAAAATTAACAAACAGGCCTTACTTAATTTGGGAGCTCCCTTAAACAGCTGGATCTGGGTACCTTTAGCTGCTCTCCCAAGGCACTTGGCTTAAAAAGCCTTCCAAAGGGAGAGATACATAATCATTGATACGTAGAATGTATGCACACATGACTGTAAGTCGCTTTGGATAAAAGCTTTGGATAAAAGCGTCTGCTAAATGGCATATATTATTATTATTTATATATATTATTGATAAACATGAAAAAAAACTTGGTAGCAGACATTCCATCAGTCATATATAGAATTATACTTCAGACACATCGGATGATAGTGTCCCGTCAAGTTGAATAGGCACCTTCTAAAGTAAACAAACCCAGAGACCCTCTTGCAATCATTGTCATTTTGACCTGTTGCATTGACATACAATTCTGAACAAACTGTCCAAGGGACATAAACTTCAAAATATAAAACCTGTTGTTGAGCAAATCAACTAGGACCTTCAAAGTCGGTGCTGACTTATCAGCTCAATAATCGGTATTAAAAACATTTACTTGGATCTACTTAAATTCTGGACACAGTTCCATATAATGGAAACAGACTATTTTCGATGACATTACCTTCTTAATTAAATCCCCGGTGTTATCCAAAGTATGGAATTGAGTAATACATTAAGTCTTATTGAATTATTCATACCTCTGTCCCAAATTTCCCCACTGATTGAGTTCAGTGTGTACTGGCGTTTATCTATTGTTCCACAGGAAGCTTATCTAACCCAAACAACAGATGACAAACACGAGAGCAGTGGACCATGCTTTGAAGATCCTCTAATTTAATATTAATCTTCTTCCAATTACTAAGATATTGCATTATTTGAATGCTATTTGAAAGCCAATTACTATTCACTTGGTTAATTTCACTAGTCTCCATATCTGTTTCCTTCAACCAGGACTCCCTTCTTTCCAATAGCAAGACCTTCTCAATCTACTACTACTAATACACACGGATCACTCTCAAACCACATTCTGCTTTTCCCCCATTGCAAGGTTTAAAACAAAACAAACATGATAACTTTCTCCATATTGGAAGGCATTGTTTTCATTTTAGTATACCTTCAAAGGGTTAATCTATATTCTTATTACCAATCTCTGTTGGGTTCTCACTTTCTACTTCAATACTCATTAAATGTCTATTATCCTGCTTTGGAGGGATATATATGTATTCACTGGGCTGGCACTGTCTATCAGTCCCCTGTAGATGTCATGGTCCATAATAAGTCTATCTAGCAAGGCAACCTCTCTGTGCACGGAACCCGCTAGCGGGCTGAAATTCCGCAACATACGGTGATCGCTACATAAATAGTCATATTAAACATTAATGAAAATACAAGTGTCTCACACGTATTGAAAGCCTAGAATCTTGCTAATCCAACTGCGTTGTCATATTTAAAAAAGGATTTACTGCGAAAGAATACGATGCGATTATCTGAGCATAGAGCCCCATAAAAATACATTTTTTATTTAAACAGCACAGGCGTAACATAATCACAAACTGCATTAAAATAAATTGTTTACCTTTGACGATCTTCGTCTGTTTGCAATTCCAATGCTCATTGTTACACAATGAATGATCTTTTGTTTGATAAAATCTGTTTTTATAGCCTAACACGAAACATTTTGTGAACCGCTTGTGTCGTGAATCCCGTCTCATTCCATTTTCAACGACACATTCCAGGTAAATAACCCACACAGAACGTAACTTTTCCAGTCATGTTTGGTTTCACTGCAATCAAGTGGTTTGTTTGTAACACAATCAAACCTGATGGGCCATTTCGCGGGACGTATTGACTGAAAGAAACTGATTTGAAGACAACAAGTCATGACATCATTGTGCAATGATTTGCCCGCTGTTTTGTTGATTGACTGTCTTAACCCAATGACCACTGATCGTCTTGAAATCTAGCTGGGTAGATAGCCAATGAGCTGAGGTAAACGGCAATACGCCATGTTTATGTGTTGCAAGACCAACCCATGTAGTAAGCTCCAGCGTAAAGTGAGTCATTCGTTATTGAAGTTTCATACCGGAAGGAGAAACACATATTACGCACTGCATTGTTTGGTAAACGCGCAGATTCAGCTGTTTATATATCAATCATTATGGCGACTAAGTCAGGGAAAGCTAAATCTAAGTCTAGATATACAGATGTACACACAATTTTAGAATAAATTGATTGGGAAGGTGAGACAGAGATTGTTGTAGGACGATTCATTTAGCGATTGTGGAGGAATATTTTTTTGAATGGGAGAGGACATCGTTTTGTACTGGTAAGTTCTTATCATGCTAATGCCCTTGTTTGAAATGAATAATATAAAATATTATTAGTGATTTAAAAAAAAAAATTTAGAAGCAATATATAAACATGTAATGTCATGAAATGTGAGATGCGTGTGTCTGCCACCCCACCCCAACCCACATGAAATAGCCTATTTGAGGCTGTTGAGGAGAGGGCAGGACCACATCAATGGCCAAAGTGAAATGGAGACAGATACAGCTGGTCTGTTGTAATATAATAAAGACAGTAGATCTAGCTGAAATGTCATAATATAAGACAGTAGATCTAGCAGGAAATAATATACTAATATATTCAACCTTTAACTCTCTCTCTATATATATCTGTTTATTATACCTGTTGATACAGGGCTCATATGTGAAACTATTCTAACTGAACATTTTCTTTCACAGTGACACTGACTCCGAATGGGAGTCTTATCCGGTGTCCTGTGTGAATTTAAGTATGCTCTCTCTAATTCTCTCTTTCTTTCTCTCTCTCGGAGGACCTGAGACCTAGGACCATGCGTCAGGACTACCTGGCATGATGACTCCTTGCTGTCCCCAGTCCACCTGACCTTGCCGCTGTTCCAGTTTCAACTGTTCTGCCTGCGGCTATGAAACCCTAAACTGTTCATTTTTAGTCTTGAGGTGCTGTCCTGTTGCACCCTCTACAACCACTGTGATCTCCACCCGGCACAGCCAGAAGAGGACTGGCCACCCCTCATAGCCTGATTCCTCTCTTATGTTTCTTCCTAGGTTTTTGCCTTTCTAGGGAGTTTTTCCTAGCCACCGTGCTTCTACACCTGCATTGCTTGCTGTTTGGGGTTTTAGGCTGGGGCTATATGAATAGACTTGATTTGATAGAGGACTGAGGGTCTTCCAAATATTGAAAGTGTGTAAATAGTTACCCATGTTATTTTGTAAATGTATATACATATATTTTTTCATATTTTTTTTATCAATAAATTATTTTTTTGGCGGGGGGTGTGTTAGAATACCATTTTGGTATTGGACAGAAACCCTAGATAACATTATAGATCTAAAAACTAAGCTCATAGATCTGGCTGGGGTATCAATTCTTTCACCCACTCAGTAATCCTCTTTCACACTGGAGCTAGTCTCCTGACAGCTCTCATTAACTCAATAATTTATAGCTAAATTTCAATCTTGTAACATTTTCAATCAACCATATTTCAATGTTATTCAAATTTCAATCAGTTTAATATCCAAATTTCAATCTTAATAGTACTAATTTCAATCCATTAATTGTCCAAATTTCAATCAGATTATTATCCATATTTCCATCTTGTTATCCAAATTTCAACCAGCTTAATATGTCATCTGACAATCACAACTTTCACACCCACATTCACCCACATTCACTTAGATTACCAAGTGTGTTTGGGAATAGTACTAACATATTACCCATATGCATCTTCAACGATTCTCTTGTTACTTGCTATGCACCATAGGTATCTCCTATACATATTTAATAACACCAGTAGTGGCTGCAGACCACATAGACATTTCTTATGAATGCCTACAGACAGTGGTCAGCGGGGCTTTCCATGGTACTGTTACGCCCTCGCTCCAGTCTTCTCATAAAATTAGTGAATAGCCTTTTCTCTATAAGATTATGGGTACATATTTAGGCGTTACCCACCTTGATTTAATGTATCATTTATTTTAGATTTTTATACAGATTCAAACAAAATTGACTTACTGAAATCAGTTGCCGTCCCTCAATTGTTCGCGGATGATGTCTCCTTCTGGGCAGCTCATAGTAAGGGTCTGGTCTGGGTGGGTCTTGTCGTCTTTTGGTCAGACAGGAATTTCCCTCAAGCTTCATAAAATGTGCCACCAGTTTTTCCCGCAGACCCCCACTGACCCCCCATCAGGCCAAATCAATCATCCTGTTTGTTGACACCAAATTGTTGTGGAAATTCTTCCACAGGGACACTCAGTCAATCTTGTATGAATCATTGTTTATTGTTAGTGCACTGGAGAGGTTCCAACCAACTCAATGCACCATATGTACACATGTCGATCAGGAGCTCTAACGGGGCAGTCCTGTTAGTCCCCTTATATACTAACAAGTTATATTTTCATGATTCATATTATTCTTCATTCATAATTAATGTTTGCCTCACGCATGTGACAGACCAATACCTCACCTCTCTCTAAGCTGAGACCTTAAAACTGAGATATCCCTTTCTCTAAATAAGGTTTTGGGCGTACTGCCAAATTGCAGATACTGATAGTGAGGATTCGTTCAGTCACTTGCAGGAACAGAGAAATGGGTTTTTAGAAAAGCACGAAGATAACATTTTCCATCATACTACTCAAACTGTCCCCTGCAGAGAGGAACTATGATATCGGCAACCGGGAGCTGTTGGCTGTGAAGTTGGCATTAGAGGAGTGGAGACACTGGCTGGAGGGCGCCAAGGACATTTCTCATCCTCACTAACCATCGGAACCTACATACTGACAGTGTGCTGTCTAAACCCGCTCCAAGCATGGTGGGCCCTATTCTTCACTAGATTTGAGTTCACCTTGTAATATCACCCAGGTTCAAAGAACATCAAAGCCATGTCACATCTCTATGATTCGGGAAAGGTTGCTGTCCTGAGTGCACCCATCATTCCGCCCTCCCGAGTTGTTGCCACCATGCTTTGGGACAAAGATGTGGACATAAGCCAGGCTCTGGAGAGAGAACCCATACCTGCTACCTGTCCTCCAAAGCACACCTACGTTCCCATGGGGATAAGGGATCGGCTGTTGACCTGGGCGCACACATCTCTAATTGCTGGACACCCAGGTATCACCTGCACTATTCAATCTGGTACTGGTGGCCCGACTTGGCACAGGACATCACTCGCTATGTCAACTCCTGCTCCGAATGGGCCCAAACTAAATCTCCCTGGCACGCTCCAGCAGGGAAACTCCTTCCGCTCCCCATGACTCAGCGTCCTTGGTCTGTCCATTAATTTTGTCACTGATCTCCCCTCTTCTGATACTTTCACTACTATTATGGTTGTTGTGGACAGATTCTCTAAATCCTGCCATTTTATCCTTCTCTCTGGTCATCCTATCGCTCTCCGGGTCACTGAGGCACTGTTCCAGGTCTTCCGGAGGAAGGTCATAGTGTCCCCCAATTCATGTCACGGGTATGAAAAGCCTTCATAGAGAAGCTCGGGGTCACGGTCAGCCTCACTTCCGTGTACCGGCATCAGTCCAACGGGCAGGTGGCTAGGATGAACCAGGAGCCTGGGAGGTTCCTTAGGTCCTGGCAGTGACTCGTGCAGAGTGGGCCCGGTTCCTTCCTTGGGCGGAGTACGACCAGAAATCACTGCGTCACTCCTCCACCGGGCTGACCCCCTTCCAGCCTGCCCTGGCTCTGTGGACCCCGAGCCAGACCAACGCTCCTGCGGTGGACGAGTGGTTCTGGCATGCAGAGGAGGTTTGGAACTATGCCCATGTAAGGCTCCAGCTCGCCGTCCGCAGGAAACTGAGTCCCCGATTTGTGGGGCCCTTCAAGGTCCTCCGGAGAGTCAACGAGGTAACCTATAGATTACAACTCCCCACTAAGTACCGACTCTCACCCTCTTTTCATGTTTCCCGTCTCAGGCCGTTGGTTCCTGGTCCCCTGGCTGGGGCCGTCCCCTGAACACCCCTCCACCTGCCCTAGACATTGATGGGAGCCCTGCCTATGCTGTCAGGTCCTGTCTGGACTCCCAACGTCGTGGGGGTCGGCTCCAGTACCTGGTGGACTGGGAGGGGTATGTCCAGAGGAGCACTGTTGGGTCCCGGTGGATGAGATCCTGGATCCCATCATCCAGGATACCTTCCGGACCAAGCCGCACATCAGGAGGGGGTTACCGTCATGCCTGCTCTGGCGCTCAGCGATCTACTAACCACCAGTCCTGGCAACCCACATTGTGCACACACCTGCTCCACATGATGTAAACCTGGACTTCATCATCACCCTGATTACTCTCCCCTATTGGTAGTTACAGTCAGGACTCGTGAGAGGTGAAGGTCGAGAGCCATGCTTCATCCGAAACACGACCCTGCCAAGCCGCACTGCTTCTTGACACACAACAGGCCTTGAATTCCCTGGCGGCTTCCCCCTTGTGTGGCCATAATGCCCCCTAAAAACCCATGGCTTTTGCAGCCAAAGTGGCTGTGTGCCCATGGGCTGAAATATAATAATTAGAATTCCCTTCTCCCAGCAGCCTTGCTCCGAAGCACCTCTCACTCACATGGCTCTCTCAGATATGTCGTCCTTCATCGAATTCCGAGGAGTGTTTTGAAGATGTTAGAACGGTCCACATAAGATGAGTAGGCCTAACAAACAGCAAAAGCACTAGCCTATGTCAATCTACTATCGCCCATAGTACAAAGGTTGACCTATTCTGTGCAAGAACATACTCTGGGACAGTTGCGGGATGTGATAGATCCCAAATTAATAACACTCGCATCAAACCTAAAAGCAATTAGGCTGATGCAACCTATCAGAACGTTTGGCTTAAAATGTTGATAAACTATTAGGCTATTTCTTCACATAAGCGCAGCAATGCGCTATAAGAGCGAATGTTCCAAAATGCAATCAATTAGCTGTTCTCAAAAGTGACCGCAAATGTGACTATAATAAAGCATTACATGCATAAAAGGTGCATATTTTTCTTTCTTCCCCAAACTTGAAACTCACGTGCCGCCTATGTATGCCAGTTAAGCTCTACATCGATTGTAAAGCGGCTTAATTGAAGTTATTTGGACACTTTTTGTTGTGATCCAAACCTTATCATAACATATAGGCCTATGGGCCTACATGTGTGCAACTATGATTTCAAAAAGTCGCAAAAAGGCATGTGCTGTTTCTTGCGTGAGGTGTGCAACTATGATTTCAAAAAGTCGCAAAAAAGGCATGTGCTGTTTCTTGCGTGAGGTGTGCAACTATGATTTCAAAAAGCCGCAATAAAGGCATGTGCTGTTTCTTGCGTTACTGCACACGCTGGGCATCATTCACAAGTGATATTCTCACCCATCATTTAATCTTCTCTTTACATATAATAAATAATTAGTGAAATTAGTTTTGATTTAGAATGGCACATTATCATGCACCCGTCTCGGGGCAGTGAAAAAAAAATACATGTCATCTATGCACTTAATTAGCGAATGGAGGATGCTTTTCAGGTCGCCCCAAAAAGTTACATATTGCAGCTTTAATGTAAAATAGAACTTCTAGAAACGTTACATTGCAAGAACATTCTGAGAAAATCGCTGGACTGACACTTGTGATATGCTTCAGAAATGTTTACATTTCTTGTTGGATTTTTTTTTTGAAGATGCTTTTGATCAATGTTCACTCAAATTGTTCTGTATTCATGTAAATTGAAATTCTCAGTCAGCATGTGTTACCACGTAGTATATTGTATTAGGCTTCTGTACATGTTTTCACCCTGTCCTGTTTATAATTGTAATGTGCTTGTATACCTGAGGCCACAAATAAATATCATTTGAAAGAAATACGGTTATTAGAAACAATCCCTGAATGTCTATACTATATCTGCACCATCAACAGATTTGTTCAAAAACAATAACCATCACATAATACAGTATTCACTAATGAAGAACTCAGATGACAGAGCAACTGAGTTTTCTAACAAGTCTATGAGCTAAGCCAGTAATGGTGGTATAGCTCAGGGGCACACAACGACATCAAATTGATCATCTGTATATTTGTTTAATTCACAAATGATCATGAACAAACTCCAAAGCTAATCATTTCAACAAATGAAATGTACTCAATGTTCAGGTCGCTATGAAATGTTATTACACGGCAATATCATAATTGTTAATGTGATCTACCATGAACACGTCGCAAGATGTTAACCTTGAAGTTGAAGCAGTTTGTAAGATTTTCAGTTATTTCATCTAATTGAAACACTACACGTCACACTGTGGCTTTAAAACAAAACAACTTTTCCATTTGCAAGTTAGTGTGCATTAATCAATTTATCCATTCCCATAGTTTTGCCACATCCTCTCCAACTTCTCACTCATCTTTGGATTTCTGCTCCTTGCGGGCCCGAGAGGCCATGACTTTGAAGAAGAGGGCGGGCCACAGGGTGCGAATGTAGATGGCCAGAGTGGGCAGGGGCCCAGCCAAAAGGACCTCTTTACTCCTGTGATGGACAGCCTTCAGGACCACTTGGGCCACATCTTTCGGTTCCCGCCCTAAAGCTGTTGTCTCATCCAGGACTTCACCAGAGTAGAAAGGAGAGAAATAAATAGATGACTAATGTAAT
Source organism: Oncorhynchus keta (assembly GCF_023373465.1). NCBI lineage: Eukaryota > Metazoa > Chordata > Actinopteri > Salmoniformes > Salmonidae > Oncorhynchus > Oncorhynchus keta. The sequence continues at coordinate 1,275,190 of NC_068425.1, forward strand.
TACAGAGGGGGAGGGGAAAGGCAGAGAAAGAGTGGCCAGTTAATTCCTCTCCATTACCTCCATATTTGGAGCCATCACACGTGACAGCGTTAAGAGACAGGTTGGTTCTGATGTAGCCAGGGCTGACCACTGTCACCTGGATATTGTAGCGCTCCATCTCAGCCCTCAGACAGTCAAAGTAGGCCTGGGTGGCGTGTTTGGAGGCAGCATCTGCTCAAAACACATTGTTTTTATTCCTTTACTAGTACAGATATCACTGACAGAGCTATTTGCAGGTGGAAATAATACCCGTTTCACTTTCCTTTGAAAATGTTTGTAGATTTTTGTTATGTTACACATTTTCCAAAAGATCAAAATGTCAAAATGTGATTTCATGGATAATTATTTAACCTCAGTTATAGGGTTGGCATCACTATCTCTACATTACTCACAAGCTGATCTGTAAGGGATAGCAATCTTCCCCTGGACACTGCTGATGACCACTACGTGTCCACTGTGCCGGTGAACCATGGAGGGCAGGAGGGCTACAGTTGGAGAGAGAGAGGGATGGAGAAAACAAAAAAAGTTGAGTGGAGAGAAAAATCAAGAGACTACATGAGCTCAAGACATGAATGGCATTTGTCATTTGACCACAGAGAGAGTACATTTGGAAATCGGGTGATCATAACCTTTACCTTGAGTTAGAGCTATGGGCCCAAAGTAGTTGGTGTCCATGACGTCCCTCTGTACGGAGATGTGCGTCTCCAGGATGTTGCCGCGGTGACTGATGCCGGCGTTGTTGATGAGGACGTCCACGTGGCCGTAGCAACTCAGGATCTCCTTTGCGGCCATGGCAACCACGTCCGCTGTGTCGGACAGGTCAAAGATCACCATACAGGGGGTGTACGTCTGCCGGTGATGACATCACAGACATGTCATAAGAATATGTCAAAAGAATTCAAAGGGGTGCATCTCAAAAGTCAAATGTTCCTCTCTCCCGTCTCCTTTCCTTCATCTGACATGATGTAAAAAAGCTGAACTGGTGAAGGCAAATTTCTAGTATGCAAACTAATCGCTCTCCCTTATGTTTTCATGTCAGCCCAGTAGAGGAAGAGGAGATGAGAAGTGAGTAAGTGTGTGACTCCATACCTGCTGCTGGCTGTCTGCTGCGGTGGCTATGAGCTCCTGAACTACGTCCTGTAGCCTGGCTCCGTCCCGGCCACACAGAACCAGCCTTGCTTTGGCAGCATGGAACACCCGAGCACACTCTGCAACACAACACACACACTATATTAAAAGGTATAGTTCACTTTGAACTAGTACCTAGAACCTTCGAGTATGTTTTTTTAATTTTATTTTTGTGATTCTGTCTATGTAGCCTACATTGTGTATGCTGCGGAATTGCCTCATTGAGGACATTAAGTTTTCTAATCCAAAATAACACTCACCTCTCCCCAGGCCAGAGCTGGCTCCAGTGATGACCACTACAGTGTCCTGGATGGTAGCCCCCTGTTGGAGCCTCTGGAGCAGCCGGTAGAGCAGCACCAGCCCCAGCCCACCCAGGACCAGCGGCACCACTCCGCCCATTACACGCTCCATGGCTGGGATGATGGGGTCAGGTGGTCCGGTCCAAATCAGTTTACCCTGCCTGGACAACCACTTCTCTTCAGGATTTCCAAGCTGCTTCCCAAATGGCACCCTATTTTATATATAGTGCACTACTTTTGATAGGAATCAGGTCAGAAGTAGTGAACTGTGTAGAAAATAGCATCATTTCAGAGGCAAGTTAGAGGCTGCCAACCTGTGACGATCAGCAGAAATCATTGCCCACCAAATTAAAATACCGTAAAACTTTTCTTTAATAGCGCAGGCATTTATTTGCTTAAATCACTGAACACAACAGGCGCTAATTAAAGACCGACTTCTATTTGAGCCAGGCGTCTATTTCCTTAATGAACACATTTTGTTGCATTGTTTAATTCCAGCATTTTAATCCATTTCTAAATGTCCTGCACTAATGTGTTATGTACACACTGTGTCATGTTTCTTTTGTCTTAGTACGCTTCAGTAAAAAAATACAACAAAAACAGAATAAGGCCAATAATAGTATATTATGAAACGCTGTGATAAGGGATTTAGAGATTTGCCTTCAAAATAAAAGTCCCACAATGAAGGTGGTAAAGAATTATACAAATGGTCGAAATTCGTAACATTTTATGAGGAAATGTAAGCGGACTTAGAATTTTGTTTAACAATATGAAAAAAGGAATGAAGTTAATCGCCTTTATATCGCAAATAATAATATTGCATTGACATTTAACAGCATTAAAAGTAATGATTACTAGATAGTTATGGTAACAGTAAATGTTATTTTTTATAATACTTCTATTAATAGTAATAACAATATTAATAATAATAATATGATCATCAAATTTAGAAAACACTTTAATTAGCCCATTGGTATTGCATGATGTTCAGGGTTAGGGCTATATTTTTCATTGTGTATTTACTATTGCAAACCAATGCTGGCACTAAGACCACACTCAACAAGCTGTATAGGGCCATAAGCAAACAAGAAAATGCTCATCCAGGGGTGGTTCTCCTAGTGGCCGGTAATTTTAATTCAGGAAAATTGAAATCCGTTTTACCTCATTTCTACCAGCATGTCACCTGTGCAACTAGAGGGATAAAAACCTCTAGATCACCTTTACTACACACACAGACTCCATACAAAGCTCTCCATTTGGCAAATCAGACCATAACTCTATCCTACTGATTCTTGCTTACAAGCAAAAACTCAAAACAAGAAATATCAGTAATGCACTGGGTGCATGCCACTTGGGTGCATGTCACTTGGGTGCATGCTCAATTCCCTCCTGCCCTCCCTGTTAACCCATGAGTTTGCGACACGACGGTGGTAGGTCTGATCACCAACAACGATGAGACAGCCTATAGGGGGAGGTCAGAGACTTGGCATTGTGGTGCCAGGACAACAACCTCAACGTGGGCAAGACAAAGGACTTGAGGACTACAGGAAATGGAGGGCTGAACACACCCCATTCACATTGACGGGGGGGGGGGTCGAGAGCATCAAGTTCCTTGACGTCCACATCACTCAGGACCTATCATGGTCCATACACACCAACACAGTCGTGAAGAAGGAACAATAATGCCTCTTCCCCTCAGCAGGCTGAAAAGATTTGGCATTGACCCTCAGATAATTTAAATGTTATACAGCTGCACCATTGAGAGCATCGTGACAGGCTCCATCACCGCCTGGCATGGCAACTGCTCGGCATCCATACGCAAGGTGCTACAGAGGGTAGTGCGTACGGCCCCGTACATCACTGGGGCCAAACGCCCTGCCATCCATGGCCTCTATACCAGGCGGTGTCAGAGGAAGGCCCTGAAAATTGTCCGACTCCAGCCACCCAAGTTATAGAGTTTTCTCTCTGCTACTGCACGGCAAGCGGTGCCGGAGCACCAAATCTGTGACCAAAAGGCACCTGAACAGCTTCTACCCCCAAGCCATAAGACTGCTGAACAGTTAATCAAATGGCTACCCGAACAATTTACACTGAACCCCCTTTATTATTTATGTATCTTAATTGTTTTGGACTGACTTCCTTGCACTGGCTCTTCACACCCACTAGATTCTACCCTCACATACACTACACTGTCACTCCAACACACACGCATGCATATTGACACCACACACACACACATTTTACATACGCTGCTGCTACCCTCTTTATTATCCTGATTGCCTTGTCACTTTTACCCCTACCCACATGTACATACCTCAAATACCTCGTGCTCCTGCACATTGACTCGGTACCGGTACTCGTTATGGTTTTTATTGTGTTACTATTTCCTTTTTATTTAGAAAATATTTGTCCTACTTTTTAACTGTGCACTGTTAGGAATGAGCTTGTAAATAAGCATTTCACTGTAAAGTCTACACCTTTTGTATTTGGCACAATACAATTTGATTGATTTCCAAATACACAGAGTTTACACCCCAAGTAGCATCATTGCTCATCTGCAGCCCTTAAAGAGGGGCCAATCAGCTTAAGTCCAATAGTTTTTTCATATTGGGGACGCCATTTTCTGTAAATTGTGTCACAGTAAAAAGGGGGTCTATTCTATTCAGATGGGCTAACGGGACAATTTGGAGCAGTGGCAGTCGGTGCAGTTTAAGATGAGTTTGAGTTTATTTTTACAGAGTGCGCACATTAATCAACATTTCGGTAAAAGTGACGGTTTTAGCCAGCCGGCAAATTTTCAACCGCAGTCCCTGGGTAGGTTATTAAAAACAATAAACAATTAATGAGCAGTGTGCACAAGCAGAGAAACATAGGACAGGCAAGACGTTGCATGCACACTGAGCAATGTAGCACAAAAAGCAACAAGACAAAATCCATAAAAGCAACAAAGTGTTTCCACACCTAACAAGCTACAGACAACATGGAAAGTAGCAATACACAACTAGCGATTATGTTCAAAAGTCTGATTGTCCTTTAGCCATGTCTTCATGTTGTTTGTGAATGTGTTATAGGTGGTGCAGTTGTGTGTCTGATGGCAGGGTATTCCAAACATGAGAAGCTCTCACAGAAAGCAGATTGACTAAAGGTGCTTTTCCTTAAGGGAACTATAGGTCACCTCTCATGGCAGAACTTGTGGATCTGCTGCCATGTTTGGGTTCTCTGTTTAACAAAAGTACTGAGTGGAGGGGGAGCCAGGCCATTTAGGATCTTGAATACAAGACATGCGTCGGTGTATTGCACAAGATTTTTCCAACTCAGGAGCTCCTGCTTTCTGAGGATGTAACAGTGATGATGGCTATTGGGCTTCCTATCAAGACTTTGAGAGCCTGTTTGCAGACAGACTGAATGGGTTTTAATGTTGTACAGCAAGCTTGGACCCAACTAGTCAAATCAGTATGTTAAGTGGGGGAGTAGAATAGATTTGAAGTACAGTTTTGCTACTTCTGTAGTCAAAAAATGTCATATAAATCGGAAATTAGCTAGGTTGAATTTGGTTATTTGAGGGAGAACACTTTTTTTTTTTTAACAAGCATGGCCTTATTTCTATTACAGCACATTGAATGACTGTCATTCATATTCCATTCCCTCAGCTCAATGTAACATCGATAGGTTTAGGCTACTACATGATTGTAAAATGTTCCCTATACCCATCATGAGGTTGCTACAACCTAGCCTATGAACGAAAGTTTATAACGTAGGTTCACAGGTCGAGAGAAATTTAAGTAATCAAGGTGACAGACAGTGACACATTCGATTCCGCCTTGCACACTCTTGCCTGCATCTAGCTGATCTAGGGTGTAATCATTAGTCCCAACAGTTGCAAACAAAAGTTTATTGGACGAATTCAGGTATGCTTATCCCCGTTTAAGAAACATTTCAACAACAGAATCGTCAGAATGAATATCCCCGATCACATACTAACAAAGTTAACTTTCATAGCAGCCACATGCAAACAGCATGATCACATCTACGCGCTCTCATAACACCTTTTCCCTTCGCCTGTGGACTTCAGTGCACAAGACATCAGCTGTCTGTGACCAGGCAAAAAAATAATAATTTCCAAGCCAAACCTTCATAAGCACGACACACAGCCTACATCGTTGTCCCCATATTAGCAAACGTCATAGTCAACATAGCTACTAGAACTAACTAACGCGTTAGTAAACCCGCTACAATCATGCAGTACAGTTAGCAAGCAGTTGCAGTTACGCCGGTGGGCCCCCTGTGGCAATAAATTAATAAAACCAAAAGATTACCTAGGGTAGCCTAGTGGTTAGAGCGTTGGACTAGTAACCGAAAGGTTGCAAGTTCATATCCCCGAGCTGACAAGGTACAAATCTGTCGTTCTGCCCCTGAACAGGCAGTTAACCCACTGTTCCTAGGCCGTCATTGAAAATAAGAATTTGTTCTTAACTGACTTGCCTAGTTAAATAAAGGTAAAATAAAAAATAAACATTGAAGAGTTCCAGTGTTGGATAGCCATAGCCAGCTAGCTAACATAGCTAGCTAACATCCCTCTCTGTTTGAGTTAGCTAAACTATGTAGCTGCACAAGTGAAAGTGCAAAAAAATACAACAAATAGCTAGTTCGGTCTATTGCTTCTTTATTTTTAAGAAATGAATTTGTACAAAACTGTTCAACTATTGTCTTTCGCTCTCTGTGAGTCAACTACTCACCACATTGTATGCACTGTAGTGCTAGCTAGCTGTAGCTTATGTGTTCGGTACTAGATTAATTATCTAATCCTTTGATTGGATGGACAACATGCCAGTTATGCTGCAAGAGCTCTGATAGTTTGGAGGCAGTCCTCCAGAAGTTGTTTTAATTAATGTGTATGTCCATGGAAGGGGGTAAGAACCATTAGCCTCCTAGGTTTTGCATTTAAGTCAATGTACCCAGAGGAGGACAGAAGCGAGCTGTCCTCCGGCTACACCATGGTGCTACACTAGAGTGCTGTTGAGGCTACTGTAGAACTTAATTGCAAACAGTGCGTTTTAACCAATTATTTGGTTAAATATATTTATTATAGTTTTATCTGAAGAGGATAACTTTGTTTCACTATTTTTATGAAATTCACTGAGGAGGATGGTCCTCAAATGAGGAGCCTCCACTGATTCGGAGTACAATGCATTTCTCATCCCAGGGTTGAGGTTCGTTTTCCGCTGGCTCCACTATGTCTTAGGGTGTTCACATATTACATGTTTTACCCTGGTTCGGTTTCCTGGGGTATTTGTTTGAATTCTACACAAAACGTTTTGCTTTTCACAACACCTAAAAAAGTTTCTGGGTGTGATTAGTAAAAACATACACACTATATCATGTTAGGGAGCAAGCTTGTTTACACGGGCAAAAAAGTTCCACGTGACTCACAATACCTGGTATAATCTTTATCTTTTTTCTTCATTTTACCAGGTAAATTGACTGAGAATACATTCTCATTTACAGCAACGTCCCGTGGAATAGTTATCGGGGATGAATGAGCCAATTGTAAATTGGGGACCTTGCACCCCCTACTCACGCAAGTCCAAGATTCGTTCCAGCATGCGTTACACACATGCTTTAGAGCGCGGATCGACACAAATGCAGCTATAAGTAAGCGTATCTGCTGGCTAAATAAAAAGAAGCACACAACAGTAACAGCTGCTGTTATGTTCCGACCGTATACAATGACACACCGTTTGGTCCTCTAGCTAGTTTACTTTGCTACAAGGCAGAACCCTCACATTAAATACAGAAGAATCAGTCACTAGCTACACCAGTTGCTAAATCATTTGAAATATTCCACAACCAAGTCTTCTTACTAAAATATGAGCCTGCAGCTACTGACAGATGGCTAATAAACTCAACATGACTAACCAAAGTGCCGCAAATATCTTATGTAGCTATGCCGAAAACTTTACACACCTGACACCTGTCCGTTTGAATCGTCGTCAACATAAAGGTTTGATGATAATATTTGATAGTAATCTTTGTTCAAATCTGAACATCGACAATAGAAAGTAACCCGGAAGCAGCTAGGAAAGTTTAATTCCAGCCAATCAGTTGTATGTGACGTTGGAAGGATTTCTGCCAATCACGTGTAGGCTGTCAATCAGTGCGCATTATTGCTAACCCGGGGTATTCCGTTTTTTAACCAGTGGAAACAGGTTATATTTCTTTAGTGTACAATAGTTTCAACTCAACACATATTTTGTAAGTCGCTCTGGATAAGAGCGTCTGCTAAATGACTTAAATGTAAATGTAATATTTATATCTGTCACTGCCACGCGTCACCAAAGATTATGAATATACTGACTATACTGACTATATACTGACTATACTATACTATTATGAATATACTGAAGATTTTACATGTCTCTCCGCCTTAAAGATGGTAGTCGTTGTCCAGGATGCAGAACAGCTAAAAAACACAGCGGGCTGTCTAGCAACATTCTATCCTTTCTTTGGATTGGTGGATACATCTCATTATTGTAATCCTGTTTTGAATATTCGATTAGGGTTGTTGACGTCAACTGCCTGTATGCTATAGCCTCATACCATGAATATGCGTAGACAACTCTTTGAGAAAAAAACACTTTATATCGGAGTTGCCGGGAAGTCACGTGTCCTACTTATATCAGTACACTCGTAACAATTTAAGCATTACGAAACTTATATTTAATCAAATAAACGTCACGTAGGAAATAAGCCATTCATTTTTTGTTGACCAAATTCGACACTCATTGCCCTCCATATAAAAACTCCTTGCTTGGTGTGCAAAACGACCACAATACGCCACCTGCTGGAGAGAGAGAGATATACCACCGACTTCGGACTTTTCGTCTGGTATCACACCATTAACTGATGACTCTCAAATGCATATCAAGATGATCCAAAGTTAGAGCTGGAGGTAATAAGCTAGCACAATTACTAGAAGAAAAAAAACATTGTACATGTTCTAAGTATTTTAACTGCAGTCCCAAGAAAGACTTTCCAGGTTGCATGCCCGACTAGCATCACCACCCTGGATGGTTCCAACCTTGAATATGTGGACATCTATAAGTACCTAGGTGTCTGGCTAGACTGCAAACTCTCCTTCCAGACTCACATCAAACATCTCCAATCAAAAATAAAATCCAGAGTCGGCTTTCTATTCCGCAACAAAGCCTCCTTCACTCACGCTGCCAAGCTTACCCTAGTAAAACTGACTATCCTACCGATCCTCGACTTCGGCGATGTCATCTACAAAATGGCTTCCAACACTCTACTCAGCAAACTGGATGCAGTCTATCACAGTGCCATCCGTTTTGTCACTAAAGCACCTTATACCACCCACCACTGCGACTTGTATGCTCTAGTCGGCTGGCCCTCACTACATATTCGTCGCCAGACCCACTGGCTCCAGGTCATCTACAAGTCCATGCTAGGTAAAGCTCCGCCTTATCTCAGTTCACTGGTCACGATGGCAACACCCATCCGTAGCACGCGCTCCAGCAGGTGTATCTCACTGATCATCCCTAAAGCCAACACCTCATTTGGCCGCCTTTCGTTCCAGTACTCTGCTGCCTGTGACTGGAACGAATTGCAAAAATCGCTGAAGTTGGAGACTTTTATCTCCCTCTCCAACTTCAAACATCAGCTATCCGAGCAGCTAACCGATCGCTGCAGCTGTACATAGTCTATAGGTAAATAGCTCACCCTTTTTCACCTACCTCATTCCCATACTGTTTTTATACGGTTTTTATTTATTTACTTTTCTGCTCTTTTGCACACCAATATCTCTACCTGTACATGCCCATCTGATCATTTATCACTCCAGTGTTAATCTGCAAAATTGTATTATTCGCCTACCTCCTCATGCCTTTTGCACACATTGTATATAGACTGCCCATTTTTTTTTTCTACTGTGTTATTGACTTGCTAATTGTTTACTCCATGTGTAACTCTGTGTTGTCTGTTCACACTGCTATGCTTTATCTTGGCCAGGTCGCAGTTGCAAATGAGAACTTGTTCTCAACTAGCCTACCTGGTTAAATAAAGGTGAAATAAAAAAAAAATAAAAAAATTGTTCATTTTTAATTTTGTATAATATATTGCAAAGCAGCAATGTGAAAGAAAACACAGGCAAACAGGGTAAGTTGCCCTGTATTGATGATTGCCAAACAGGTATTTGGCTAATCAGGCCCCCATCAAGCTGCAAAGCCTTACAATTTCAAATTATATTCCAAATTAAATTAAATACAGATAAACCATAATGGTTAAGACACTAAATTTAATGTTGCTCTCTTTAGTGCGATTTTTAATTTAAAATATGAATGATAATTTTCTTGTAACCTGGCTAAGTCGTGTGCACACAAGGTTGTCATGTTCTATTTTACATAGCAAACAACCTGATTTTTAAGATTAAAAAACACAAGACTACTTGCAACATTTGGGACTCCATAAACACGGTGTACTCCAAACATTAGGAACACCTTCCTAATACATGCTGACTCTAATGCTTCCCACAGTTGGCTGGATGTCCTTTAGGTGGTGGACCATTCTTGATACACATGGGAAACCCCACCAGCATTGCAGTTCTTGACACAAACAGGTGTGCCAGGGTCCTATTACCATACCCTATTCAAAGGCACTTAAATATTCTGTCTTGCCCATTCACCAATCAATGGCTCACAATCCATGTCTCAATTGTCACAAGGCTTAAACAACATCCTTTAACCTGTCACCTCCCCTTCATCTACACTGATTGAAGTGGATTTAACAAGTGCCAACAATAAGGGATTATAGCTTTCACCTGGTTAGTCTGTCATGGAACGAGCAGGAGTTCTTAATTTTTGGTACACTCGGTGTATATGTCCCTTACATACACAACCCACTCCTACACTCAGAAAGTCCCCATTAAGTGTCTAACAATCCCACAAAGAGCTCCATCTGGACAGTCTTTTTGCCCATAACTGCATGTGTGTAAAGGACAAGACAGACCAACACAATGTTGGGAAAGGAACAGAAAGGAAATCGGCCATGCACAGCAAGTCCTATGTTCGTGTTGATCTGTTTTGTCCTTAACAACTTGTTAAGGCTGGTGACTGGTGAGGGATGGCCAAACAAGTATGTTTAAAGGTCTTGACTTTGTTCCAAAAACTTGAGTAAACCTAGAAAGACAAGTCTGAAAACAAAGGTAATGCTATTGCCTTTGTGATTCAAGACAGTGTAGAATTTGTTTAATGAAAAATAAAATACAGAAATGAGAGTTTGAAATATCCTAATGTTTAATGAAAGGGTGACATACTGATCAGCAAGAAAGGGGTACAGTAAAACTTCAAGGAATAGACATGTTGGTAATACTTAAGCCTGTCCGTTTCAACTGCAACACAATTCAGTCTAAATCTTTTTACTTAGCTACCCTTGTGCCCTAACTTAGTGTATTGAGAGGGGTACAGGGATTGGGAAGAGGCGCAAGGGTACCATATGGATAAGTGCACTGGTGATGTCACTTACAAGTAAAGAAAATAAGGGAAAAATAATTCCTTCTAGTTTGAACTCTATCCCTCTGATCCATCAAACAGCCAAAAAGTAAGCGCCCGTGGAAGTGAGGTGGGGTGGAGGGGGTGAGGGGCAAACCCTCGACTCAGCACATGGCTTCCACTTGGCTTACTACTGGGTGGATTCTTTCTTTTCCCGCTATATTTTTTTTTATTTGATTTTTTATTTGATTTGTTTAACCCTCTTCAGAGTATGCTCATACCACATAGAGTTCGTAGATCTTCTTGGCGCAGTAGGCCAGGGCGGCCAGCGCTATCGTGTTGTGGAGTCTCTTTCTGTGGATGTCGTCCCTGCGCACCAGAACCACTGGCGTGGAGGAGGTGAGTGTGTGCAGGGGCAGCCGCGAGAGTTTTTGGCTATCGTACTCCACCTGGTACTTGCAGCAGGGATCGAACTGCCAGGAGATTCCGTAGAGGGTGGAGCAGGCCACGCTGAGGGCACCAGCGGGCAGTGCCACGTAGCGCGAGTACTCAGGCGGCAGCGAGAGCGGCGTCAGGAGGCAGGCGGTGCCCGACAGGACGGCCGTCTTGTGCAGGCAGTTGCCCACGGCGATCCAGCGGGCCGTCTCGTCGCCAATGCGTGTGGGCTCGATCACAATGTACTTGTACTGGGCCTCCAGTGCCTGCTCCAGCTCATACTCAAACTGGTCCTGCGCATTCTCCCCGTTGTAGATCTCGTGAACGATGTAGCAGTCCGTTGCCGCCATCACTCCCCTGTGTACAGAGAGAGATGAGATAATGAGGGAGAGAGAGGGGATTAGAAAGTAGATGGAAAAGGAAGAGAATCACAATATTAAATTCCCAAATATTTTCCAAGCTTCATAGCAATTGTGCAGCTTCAGGGCCTAAGGCAAGTGGTTGCACCAGTTTTTAATGATGTACAGATGAGTACCACTTGTGAAGAAATAAGGGGAACAACTACTTTTACAAAAACATTTTTTTTTTTACATTATAGTCCATGACCTTGATATCAGATTAGTGCACAACACCTGTTTTTTCAGCCCACTGTGGTAAAAACTTGTGGAACTTTGACATGTGTTGCCTGTGCATGTTTGACATAAATAAGAGCTGTTGAATCAAAGGGAAAGTAGGGTATTTTCTCATGTTTAGAATTCTCAACAGTCACTCAAGTTGCTTGTTAGTAATAAACTATGGTGATAAATAAAGTTAACTCGGCAAGTCAGTTAAGAACAAACTCTTATTTACAATGATGGCCTACCCTGGCCAATAGTGCGCCGCCCTATGGGACTCTCAATCACGGCCAGATGTGATACAGCCTGGATACGAACCAGGGACTGTGCCTGGGAACGTTAACGTAGCTATGGACAATATGAACAATATGCAGGAGAAAACTAAATGTAGCTATATCAAGTGGAAATAACTCACGTGTAAAACTCGAATCTCTCACTTTGCAAACATTTTGCCACGCGCAAGAGCGCTAGCTAGCTCCCCAACAAGATTAACACGGCATGCTAAATAAGGCTGTGTTCGTAAATTCACCCTGGCTGAGTCAGACACTCCAGAGCGAATTTACGAACGCACCCGTCAAGTAGCTAACTGTTAGCTAGCTAACGTAAATAAAACTCTGGATTAGCGAGCATGTTGATCATTCACAACTTTCAAAATTCCAGTAACATCTATATTGGCTACGTATAACATGGGAGCTGCTGCTGTGCTATATTGGACGCAGCTTTGCATAACGGCAGTTCATAACGTTACATTGGTCAGCTCTACCGCTGTTTGGAAGCTAGCTGCTCTGAAAAGTAGCTAGTACATAAATTACAAGCGGCGAGTAAAACGTTATTGTGTTATACGACCGATATGTTTGATATGCGCTAGTATATCTACTTTGTAACGTTACGGCATGTTTTCACACTATTTTAGTTGGGATGGCTAACCTATCCAGAACTTGACTTTGAAGCTTTGATGAACAGGCTATCGAGGTTAGCGACAATAGCAAACATGCTAATCAAAACATCACATGAGCAATTATGGAGGAAGGAATTCGGGAGTGACAGCTGCATTTAGCTTTTAAAGGCCATATGTTGGAATAGTGAACGTGTAGGTATCATAAAACAGACCTTGTACACAAAAAATAGTCGTGATATGGCAATGATTGAGTCAAACTGACCTCTCCCTGTTGACTGGGACACCGCGCCTCCTTCCCAACGACGCCATCTTGGAGAACCAATATACGACTGCTGTGGACGCAGTGCAAGCTAGGATGTGTAGTGTATGTTATACTTGCAATACACTGCGAGGACGACTAAATGTACTTTGTCGTACTACATTTACCATAATTAATTGAATGCATGTAGGACGTACCACTCATTATTTATACCATGTAAATGTAGAGGTCAGTTTAATTTACTACACTAGTACATTTTGACGTAAAATGTAATACAAAATGTATAACACAAATGCGGATAATGCTGCCTACACATCATGTTTATGTTTTGTAACAGTTGAGAAATGACCAATCACAAGCAAGGACAACACTATGGGACTCGAGTTGGATAAACCATTCTATAGCCAGGTTGCGCAGCAGGTAAATTGTTCCACTAGCTATTATGGGCTACACTCACACTTCAATGCAACGGACTGTCACACTGAAGTGGGGGTGATATTTACCTGCCTCAGGTTTCTATACTTACCCATATTGTGTCCTGTCCAATCCAAGCTTCTCTAGTGAGTTGATATCTGGCTTATCACACACACGGTGTAGAACACTAGACTGGGAAGTGTGTTGTAACCCCGTGCAAACCACAGTAACATGTGCAATCCATTAGTATGCTCCCTGCCTCCCTTGTCAATAGATTAATTGCATAAAGTGCACCTTTAAAATGTTATCACCTTGGTATTCTGCAGCTCAGAGGTGAAGTATACTAGGAAACTACTTACAAATGTATAAAGGCACTTCTAAATGATTGTAAATCAATGTTTCAATGGTTAGTCAAATAAGGTATTATTTAATTTAAAACAAGAGAGACATGGAAAATAATCAGACTGTCTGCAGACTTTATACCCATCTCTGTCAGACAGTAGGCCTACAGAGCCATCCCCTGAAGACTGTGTCATCAGTTTTACTACCTTCCTGACCAGTATGCATTCAGTCACCTAGTAAATAGTACATCTCACCTAGGTCAAAGCCAGAGAGAATCCCTACTCTAGTTTAAGATACTCAGCAAATGAAAAATACAACCTGTTACTTGATATTGGAATTTAGTTTTCTGTTTTCTTAAGCCATGCTTGTAAACTGTATAGAGAAAATGCCACACAAGATTTAAACTGTAGTAGAACAGCCCTGAATTAGTGCTTTTACAGACAGTAGAAGATTACCCCCACGGTCAATGAAGGTTCTATGGCAATGTCTCATGTCAGATAGCACAGCAGCTTCCTGTACAGTAACATTTAAGGTGAAGGGTAGGCCTACTGAAGAGTGGTTGTCCTGATTAACATGGGGACAGATAGTCTTGGGCAGCATAGCAGGAATAGAGGGAAGTGCCTCACTAGCCTACGACAGGCTGACTGCATGTAGGGGATATAGCCCGCAAGTTGATGGTCTAAAGTAAACCAGGTGTGGTCCACCCTCCTGGAGAGCTATTGTATGTGCACACTATTGTGCAAATGCTGCTCTAACACACCTGATTCAGCTAATGAACAGCTGTTTGTCTTGATGGTTTTGACGAGAGGACAAACATCCTGAATGATCAGGATTGCATTCCACTCCAGAAAGCTGTTCCTTTCCTCCTGCCGTTGTTCACTCCTCTTCAAATGACCAGCCAAGACAGGATAAGTGAAAGCAATACGGCCAGTATTGTAGTGTAGTGTGATGAGACATTGCTTCTTACAGTACAAAAACAGGAATCCTGCATACAGTCTTGCCACTGTATATACAATAAGACAGCAAGACTCTACAACATTCCTTTTTTCTTTACACACACACACACTGATGTCCATTCCCATGGAGGACAGGCCATGAGTAATGTCAATGGCACTCGGACAGTTCTTCTACCACTGCTCTCCAACAAGGAGTCTTTATGTCTGTAGAGATAGCTATAGTATGGTTTCCCTCTCCCTTACACCCCCCCCCCCCAAAAAAAAAAAACATAGCACAAAGTCCTCCAAACCAAAAGCATGAAGCCATGCTTTCTACCTCAGTCTCTCTCCCTCTCCACTCCTCTCTGTCATGGGGTCACATGGGGTGGATGTGCTCCAGGTATTGAGGCTGGGGATTCTCTTTGACGTATTTCTGGATGTACCAGCAGGTAAGGTGAGCCTTCAGATCCTCTTCCACCACAAAATCCATGGCCGCCTGCAATCAACAGAACATTGCCATTTAATTTAGGAGTTGTTTTCCACCTTCCGGAGACACCTGAAACCCCACCTGAAACCCCACCTCTTCAAGGAATACCTAGGATAGGGTAAGTAAGGGTAAGTAATCCTTCTCACCCCCCTCCCCCCCAACAAGATTTAGATGCAAGTGGCTGTTCCACTGGTTGTCATAAGGTGTATGCACCAATTTGTAAGTCGCTCTGGATAAGAGCGTCTGCTAAATGACTTAAATGTAAATGTAAATGTTGTAGCTTGAGTTTACAAAGTAACTGTCTGTGTCACTCTGGTTTTATTTTAATACATGCAGTAATCAGGGACTGCAGATAAAAGGCGAGACACTTGCTCTATTATATTTGATAGAAAGATTTAAAAATATTAACACTCCGGTCTACACAGATCTTCAAACAAACCATGTTTTAATTTCCTTCTTCCTCTTATCTCTACCATAACGGTTCCCTTGATATTACCCACCAGCGCTCTGAGCTGAACTCATCTGGCAAAGCACTGCCTAGACTGAATAAACAGGCCAATGCTTGGATTTTCAGAATTACAAGCAACATTCATATTGCCATGCAGCTGTTATAAAGAGAACTAGATGGGAGAGTCCAAAATGTCCAATTAAAGCAGTTTATCAGCGGACAGCTTAGGAAACTGTATTTACTGTCTCTTACTGGGTTAAAGAGGTACAAAGACTTCTCTCCATACACAGAGTGAGCTACACAGGTCCAGATTGCAAGAAGGTCCTCCTGCAGAATTGTGTTATAGCAAATGATGGGTAGCATTATGAGTTGTTTCTGGACAAGGACATGGGCTCAAATGCCTAACCAGTAATATTGAGACCTATGGACTCCCATTGCTTATCTGAAAGGCACAGATAAATGTTAAAAGATCTAGGGACATAATAGGAGTGAGGGTGTATTTTGCATTGGGCTATGTTTCCATTCCATATTGTCAGACAGTCGAACCTTGGCCAGGTGCTTGGCAATGCCTCTCCCTCTGTAGGCGTCTGGAACCTCCGTATGCTGCAGGTCCACAGTCTTCTTCCCGACATACTCGTACAAGAGGACCGCACGGTCATGAGAGCCTGGAACCAAAGAGAAAAGGGTTACCTTTAAAAAAAAAAAAGGTTTAAATGTAACCTTTATTTAACTAGGCAAGTCAAATTCTTATTCACAGTGACAGCCTACCAGGGAACAGTGGGTTCATAACAACTGCCTTGTTCAGGGGCAGAACGACAGCTTGGGGATTCGATCCAGCAACCTTTCGGTTACTGGCCCAACGCTCTAGGCTACCTGCCCCGCTCCGAATTTAAAAGGGTGCAATTATATGCTAAATAAGTAGGGCTTACACCTTGCACGACTATTAAAAATGTATGTACACATCAGTCTGATTCTCCATCAGACCTCAAATAAAGATCTATCAAAGATAGGGATGCGGGCAGATAAATGAGCAATTGGGTTTTTAGAGAAAGTTAAGCAGATTCTCTCAAATCAGAAGTTTTTTTTTGAGCGAATGTGCATGCACAAACTAGCAAACTAACTGAGAAGAACAACAACACCATGTTAGATGCGTGACAGCAAGAGCATTCAATTCAACCGCTCAATGCCAGGAAGCTAAGAATTTTCCCAGTTGGCTAATGCTACAAATCCTTGGCTATGCCACTTGAGTTCTAGCTAGTAGCGTTTTGTCCGTTTGTTTACAACGACCATTAGGAAAAAGTACGTTCCTTATCTAAATCCCAGTACGATTGCAATCGGGTAAGACTCTTTTGCGCTGTGGAAAAGTTGGTTAGCTAACTAGTTTAACCATACTCTTTGGTAAACAATTCATAAAAGGGAAAACACGTACGATTTCGCGTAGCTAACGTTACATTACCATTTAGTCGTATGGTAAACTGTCGCTTCTTTTTATCGTGTTCTACTGTTATCGGAGTGTTGATTTCGGGGACATTCATCTGTGTAGCCTGGGCCATGGTCTTTCGTCTTCCTTTCGCCAAAACGTATTTGATTGAGGTGAAATGGATCTCAAAGCGATTAAATCATATCCACCTCAAACTCAGAAGAATCAATATCCAGCAAAACACTCCATCATCCTCCAAGGAAGTCTACTGTAGATCACATGGTCTGAGCGGACCAATGATTGCTGCGATTCTTCATTTGAGAATGGCCGTGTTCCAGGCCGTCTACATTGTAGTTGAGATGCGCATAATCCGTTTATTTTGTCATCAATAATCAGTTAATGTATCACATATTCATGGAATTCATTCGATCAAGGTTAAACACTTGGCTTAAATCAACATTTGCAGATATCTGACAAACACACACATGAGAAGCGCTTACCAAGAAAAACTTTAACCTAACAATTTCGCAACAACTACCTTCTACACACAAGTGTAAATGAATGAATACGAATATGTACATAAAAAAATATATGAATGAGTGATAGTATAGAACGGCATAGGCAAGATGCAGTGGATAGTATAGTATATACATATGAGATGAGTAATGTAGGGTATGTAAACATTTACATTTACATTTACATTTAAGTCATTTAGCAGACGCTCTTATCCAGAGCGACTTACAAATTGGTGCATACACCTTATGACAACCAGTGGAACAGCCACTTGCATCTAAATCTTGTTGGGGGGAGAAGGATTACCTACCCTTACTTACCCTATCCTAGGTATTCCTTGAAGAGGTGGGGTTTCAGGTGTCTCCGGAAGGTGGTGATTGACTCCGCTGTCCTGGCGTCGTGAGGGAGTTTGTTCCACCATTGGGGGCCAGAGCAGCGAACAGTTTTGACTGGGCTGAGCGGGAACTGTACTTCCTCAGTGGTAGGGAGGCGAGCAGGCCAGAGGTGGATGAACGCAGTGCCCTTGTTTGGGTGTAGGGCCTGATCAGAGCCTGGAGGTACTGAGGTGCCGTTCCCCTCACAGCTCCGTGGCGAGCACCATGGTCTTGTAGCGGATGCGAGCTTCAACTGGAAGCCAGTGGAGAGAGCGGAGGAGCGGGGTGACGTGAGAGAACTTGGGAAGGTTGAACACCAGACGGGCTGCGGCGTTCTGGATGAGTTGTAGGGGTTTAATGGCACAGGCAGGGAGCCCAGCCAACAGCGAGTTGCAGTAATCAAGACGGGAGATGACAAGTGCCTGGATTAGGACCTGCGCCGCTTCCTGTGTGAGGCAGGGTCGTACTCTGCGGATGTTGTAGAGCATGAACCTACAGGAACGGGACACCGCCTTGATGTTAGTTGAGAACGTCAGGGTGTTGTCCAGGATCACGCCAAGGTTCTTAGCGCTCTGGGAGGAGGACACAATGGAGTTGTCAACCGTGATGGCGAGATCATGGAACGGGCAGTCCTTCCCGGGAGGAAGAGGAGCTCCGTCTTGCTGAGGTTCAGCTTGAGGTGGTGATCCGTCATCCACACTGATATGTCTGCCAGACATGCAGAGATGCGATTCGCCACCTGGTCATCAGAAGGGGGAAAGGAGAAGATTAATTGTGTGTCGTCTGCATAGCAATGATAGGAGAGACCATGTGAGGTTATGACAGAGCCAAGTGACTTGGTGTATAGCGAGAATAAGAGAGGGCCTAGAACAGAGCCCTGGGGGACACCAGTGGTGAGAGCGCGTGGTGAGGAGACAGATTCTCGCCACGCCACCTGGTAGGAGCGACCTGTCAGGTAGGACGCAATCCAAGCGTGGGCCGCGCCGGAGATGCCCAACTCGGAGAGGGTGGAGAGGAGGATCTGATGGTTCACAGTATCGAAGGCAGCCGATAGGTCTAGAAGGATGAGAGCAGAGGAGAGAGAGTTAGCTTTAGCAGTGCGGAGCGCCTCCGTGATACAGAGAAGAGCAGTCTCAGTTGAATGACTAGTCTTGAAACCTGACTGATTTGGATCAAGAAGGTCATTCTGAGAGAGATAGCGGTAGAGCTGGCCAAGGACGGCACGCTCAAGAGTTTTGGAGAGAAAAGAGAGAAGGGATACTGGTCTGTAGTTGTTGACATCGGAGGGATCGAGTGTAGGTTTTTTTCAGAAGGGGTGCAACTCTCGCTCTCTTGAAGACGGGAGGGACGTAGCCAGCGGTCAGGGATGAGTTGATGAGCGAGGTGAGGTAAGGGAGAAGGTCTCCGGAAATGGTCTGGAGAAGAGAGGAGGGGATAGGGTCAAGCGGGCAGGTTGTTGGGCGGCCGGCCGTCACAAGACGCGAGATTTCATCTGGAGAGAGAGGGGAGAAAGAGGTCAGAGCATAGGGTAGGGCAGTGTGAGCAGAACCAGCGGTGTCGTTTGACTTAGCAAACGAGGATCGGATGTCATCGACCTTCTTTTCAAAATGGTTGACGAAGTCATCTGCAGAGAGGGAGGAGGGAGGGGGGGGAAGGATTCAGGAGGGAGGAGAAGGTGGCAAAGAGCTTCCTAGGGTTAGAGG